>NC_134401.1:118947120-119247120 GCF_050003625.1 Haematobia irritans
TATATATATATATAATATATATATATATATATATATATATATATATATATATATATATATATATATATATATATATATATATATATATATATTATATATATATATATATATATATATATATATATATATATATATATATATATATATATATATATATATATATATATATATATATATATATATATATATATATATATATATATATATATATATATATATATATATATATATATATATATATATATATATATATATATATATATATATATATATATATATTATATATATATATATATATATATATATATATATATATATATATAATATATATATATATATATATTATATATATATATATATATATATATATATATATATATATATATATATATATATATATATATATATATATATATATATATATATATTATATATATATATATATATATATATATATATATATATTATATATATATATATATATATATATATATATATATATATATATATATATATATATATATATATATATATATATATATATATATATACATATATATATATATATATATATAAATTTTTGCGAAGTTTCCTTAAAATTGCTTCAGATTTAAATGTTTCCCATATTTTTTTTACTAACATTGTGTTCCATCCTAGTGCATTAGCAGACTTAAATTTTGAGTCTATTAATTTTGTAGAAGTCTACCAAATTCTGTCCAGATCGAATGATACTTAAATGTATGTATTTGGGACAAACCTTTATATATAGCCCCCAACACATTTGACGGATGTGATATGGTATCAAAAATTTAGATCTACAAAGTGGTGCAGGGTATAATATAGTCGGCCCCGCCCCACTTTAGACTTTCCTTACTTGTTATACTTAAGTTAAATCAAGCAGCCAAGTTATCAAAATTTTTTAATTCCATTCCTATCTTCTTAAATTGGAAAAAGGTGTCTTTCCGTCTTTGAAAACACCATCTTTCGTTTTTTTCCAAATTTGAGAAAATCTATTTTTTTTAATCCTTAAAAAGTCAGCATACATAATTTATTTCATTTAGTCGAACACTGTGACACGCCAAGCGATTTTCATTTTTTGGAGGTATTTTAGGGATTTCAATGCGAATAAAAACAATTTTTATTTCTTGATTTCCGAAATTTAAAACAAAATTACAATCTAAATTTTTAAAATATTGACTTTGTGAACGATTCAAATTTGACTTAACATTAATTTTTTCCGACCAGCATGACACTCATGTACACAAGTAATGCAGTCTCAAAGAGTTAATCTATGTAGAGGGCAAACACTTTTAGATGAGATTACGAATTAGTCATTGAATTCAAATATTTTTCTTGTATTTCAGTTTCAAAATTTCCATCTTTATGCTGACCTATATGGCGTACACATGTTATCACATGTCTCGTAAGCCAATATCGGTGGTAAAATCGGTATTACATACAAATTGCAGTGATAACGTTGTCCATAATTCATCGTCCAGTGAATGTGGCTATGCACCATTTGGTAATTATAAATATTTGTGATAATAACTAATGGCTTAATTGATTCTCCTTGATTTATGTTGTTATAGATGATTCAAATGCTCCTGCATTATTTGCCGCATTGGATTCAGCATTTTTGTTTGCCTATGCCGGTGCTATGTTTTTGTCTGGTTTTGTGGCGGAACGTGTATCGTTGCGTTACTTTTTAGCATTGGGTATGATTTTTTCTGGAGTGTTTTCTTATCTCTTTGGCATGGCGAAAACCTGGGGTATCCATTCTATGGCATATTTTGTATTTGTCCAAATATGTGCTGGTATTGCCCAAACAACCGGATGGCCTGGAGTGGTTACATTAATTGGTCGATGGTTTGGAAAATCGAAACGTGGTCTAGTTTTTGGAATATGGAATAGTCATACATCAATTGGCAATATTTTGGGTACACTCATTGCAGCTCAATATGTGGAAATTAATTGGGGCATGTCATTCATCGTGCCGGGCATTATTATAGCTATGGTGGGTTTTCTTATATTTCTGTTTGTGGTTGATGGACCTGAAATGGTGGGTGTTAATCCTAATAGGCCTAACAACTCACCCCATGTAACACCGCCCAATGATTCAGATATTGAAGATAACAATGTGAGTATTTAAAATCAATTGTGTATTTAAATTTATTTTAATGTTTGTTACTCTTCGTTTTTGTTTTGCTTAGGCCTCTGAATATCATGCTTCAGAACGTACACCAATTCTTAATAATCATGGAAATATCTCACCAGGACGTCCTATTGGCTTAATAGATGCTCTATTTATTCCCGGTGTTATTGAATTTTCTCTATGCTTATTTTTCTCGAAACTTGTCAGCTATACATTCCTTTATTGGCTGCCATTGTATATACAATCATCGAGTTCATTAGGACCCTCATTATCGGCTGATCTCTCCATACTTTTTGATGTTGGTGGTATTTTTGGAGCAATTGTTGCTGGTGTAGTATCTGATGCTACTGGCATGTCGGCTACAACTTGTACTGTTATGCTGTTTTTGGCATCACCTGTGGTAAGTACATGTGGGCATGTACATGCATGGTTCAATGTCATTATCGCATAAGTCTTAAGTACTGTATTATTGTTGCTAGGTCTTAGGGGTTGTAAAGAGAATCATTTTTTTTTTTCGAATTTATCAAAATTTGAATTTGAAAAAATCTAAGGTTAAGATTTTTCGTGATTAGCAAATTTAAATAAATTTGACAAATATTCTTTTCCTCTGTTGGTTAATCTACACTTGTAGTTTAGACAATGCTTGGTTTTAAGCTGAAATAAAAAACAACAACAATGATTAAAGAAACAACCAACAATAACAAAACGAAATAAAATATTGCCAACATTTTCTATAGAAGTAAAATTTTACCAACATTTCTATAGAAATAAAAATTTGCCAAAATTTTCTCTAGAAATAAAATTTTGCAAAATTTTCTATAGAAATAAAATTTCGGCAAAATTTTTTATAGAAATAAAATTTCGGCAAAATTTTTTATAGAAATAAAATTTTGGCAAAATTTTCTATAGAAATAAAACTTTGGCAAAATTTTCTATAGAAATAAAATTTTCTCTACAGTATTAAAATGTTGGCGAAATTTTCTATAGAAATAAAATTTTGCAAAATAAGATTTCTTGTTTGGTAGTTTTTACTACAAATTTTGGTATATTATTCTGGGCTCGAGTGGCAACCGTGGTTATGGTCCATTACGTGTTGCGCTGTTGGTACGTCCCCTTGTATCCATATCGAGAAACTGCGCGACTAAGATGGAATGTGTTCATAGTGATCTGGTGGTGAGACGAGAAGTTTTGCTCTGCAAATTTGATGTGTATCATGTGGCCCTTTATTACTCTTACAAATTCCCCAGGCGTAAAAGTCTCACGGATATAGAGCCAGAGATTTTGGTGGCCATTGTAGGGTGGAAATGATTGAGGTTGATGTGTGCTGAGTGCGATTTTATAAGTCCTGTTGGAATGCGACCGAAATATTTTTCTGCCCAGGGCTGTATTGAAGGACATTGAGGACATTTTCCATATGAGATTTGGCATTTATATTGACCCCATGGCCAATGAATACGACCGAGGTGCGACCATCCGCCGGTCCACACCATTACGGTTCTTGAATTCTGGTGGCCAATCGAAGGTGTAAATTTTCAGCTGACGTCTTTGACAAGTAAACCCGATCATTTATTTGTTTATTATTTTGTAATAACTTCCCATCGGAGAAATTCGATAACTGGCCCCTTTCGAGCAGATGAATCAATTACTTGGCTCCAGTCTATCTTTGCTTTTGGTTTAAGCCCATACATAAACCAATAAGGTGCCTCCCACAACATACTTCAGTGAGGCCCGTTGCCTCCGCTGAGAATTAGAGCTTACTTGAAGAAGTTTTGCAGGTGATATAAGGAATCGTAATTAATAATGTCTAGGAAAGACGTGTGGTAGCTCACTAAATCAGCTTTTAGTATACATAGTGGATAAATTAAATGTTGATCAAATTTTCTGTAGAAATTAAATTTTGACAAAATTTTCTAGAGAAATAAAATGTCGACAAAATTTTCTATAGAAATAAAATTTTGACAATATTTTCTATAGAAATAAAATTTTGACAAAAGTTTCTATAGAAATAAAATTTTAACAAAATTTTCTATAGAAATAAAATTTTAACAACATTTTCTATAGAAATAAAATTGTAACAAAATTTTCTATAGAAATAACATTTTGACAAAATTCTCTATAGAAATAAAATTTTGGCAAAAGTTTCTATAGAAATAAAATTTTGACAAAATTTTCTAGAGAAATAAAATTTTCACAAAAATTTTCTATAGAAATAAAATTTTGACAAAATTTTCTATAGAAATAAAATTTTGACAAAATTTGCAATAGAAATAAAATTTTGACAAAATTTGCAATAGAAATAAAATGTTGACAAAATTTTCTATAGGAATAAAATTTTGGCAAATTTTTCTATAGAAATAAAATTTTGGCAAATTTTTCTATAGAAATAAAATTTTGACAAAAGTTTCTATAGAAATAAAATTGTAACAAAATTTTCTATAGAAATAAAATTTTAACAAAATTTTCTATAGAAATAACATTTTGACAAAATTCTCTATAGAATAAAGTTTTGGCAAAATTTTCTATAGAAATAAAATTTTTACATTTTCTATAGAAATCAAATTTTGACAAAATTTTCTATAGAAATAAAATTTTGACAAAATTTTCTATAGAAATAAAATTTTGACAAAATTTTCTATAGAAATAAAATTTTGGCAAAATTTTTTATAGAATAAAGTTTCGGCAAAATTTTCTATAGAAATAAAATTTTTACAACATTTTCTATAGAAATTAAATTTTGACAAAATTTTCTATAGAAATAAAATTTTGACAAAAGTTTCTATAGAAATAAAATTTAAACAAAATTTTCTATAGAAATAAATTTTAACAAAATTTTCTATAGAAATAAAATTTTGACAAAGTTTTCTATAGAAATAAAATTTTGACAAAGTTTTTTATAGAATTAAATTTTTGACAAAATTTTCTTTAGAAATAAAATTTTGACAAAATTTTCTATAGAAATAAAATTTTTTTGTATGGTATTTTTTTTGCTAAAAATTTCTCAAAATTTTCTATAGAAATAAAATTTCGACAAATTTTTCTATAGAAATAAAATTTTGACAACATTTTCTATAGAAATAAAATTTTGGCAAAATTTTCTATAGAATAAAGTTTTGTCAAATTTTTTATAGAAATAAAATTTTTACAACATTTTCTATAGAAATCAAATTTTGACAAAAGTTTTATAGAAATCAAATTTTGACAATATTTTCTACAGAAATAAAATTTTGACCAAATTTTCTATAGAAATAAGATTTTGGCAAAATTTCTATAGAAATAAAATTTTAACAAAATTTTCTATAGAAATAAATTTTAACAAAATTTTCTATAGAAATAAAATTTTGACAACATTTTCTATAGAAGTGAATTTTTTTGTATGGTAGTTTTTTTGCTAAAAATTTCTCAAAATTTTGGTAGATTATTTTGGGCTTTCCTGGCAACCGAGGTTATGGTCCATTGCGTGTTGCGCTGTTGGTACGTCACCTTGTACGCAGACCGAGAAACTCTGCGATGTTTCCAGAGTGATCTGGTAGTGACGTGTGGTCCTTTCTTACAGATAGAACGCACGTCAACTACGCTGATATCTTTTACTGACAGGTAGGAATTCAGGCGACTGCAATTGCCTGGGCCGAAACTACCATAGTCTGCCGTGGGAGAACACGATTAATCTTGTAGCTTCTCACCGCGTCAGCTGCAGTATCCTCATGAATTATGTTCAGACCTGCCTGTTATGGTGCCTGAGGTCGTTGCCTGGCGGTTTGGATGATAACAACCAAGGATATACTACTTTGGCAACATATAATAGTGTCTATGCACTGAGAGGATCTTGGTCTTCACATAAAGTTGATCCTGGGGTGTACTGCGGAGGTTGTCAATGTCTAAATCTATGTTTTTCTTACTCGAAAACGAATGTCTTATTCATTGAGGACATTAAAGTTTTCTAAATGACGGCGACAAAAGCAATACAGCAATACATCATAAATCGCAGGCCGATCCTTATATAATAAATTCTATCCTTCATAGCATGTAGGCTTTTAGTTGCTTTGTTTGCGTGTTGCGAGTGCCAATTCTTTTGTTTGAGTTGTGATCTCCTTAGAATATTAATTGTAATAGCAATTCTATTAACATTTTTTTAACTCTTTCAGCTTTTAATATATCAAGAACATGGAACAGACTCCGTGTTCCTTGCCATATTCCTATTGCTAGTTGCCGGATTTCTAGTAAATGGACCCTATGCTCTAATTACCACTGCGGTTAGTGCTGAGCTGGGGCAGCATAGTTCATTAGAAGGAAATGGTCATGCATTGGCCACGGTTACCGCTATTATAGATGGCACAGGATCCATAGGTAATTGCTTAACATATAAACAATTTTACATTGAGCATTTTTTTTACTTATTTTTATAATTTTTTCCATTTTTTATTAGGAGCTGCAATTGGACCTCTAATGGCCGGTATGATTTCCTCTAATGGCTGGCAAAATGTATTCTATTTACTTATTTTATCCGATATTATAGCGATGATATCATTATTTAGATTAGTTAAAAAAGAGTGCACAAGAGTAGTAAGATCACGAATACGTATAGAATAAATTTTATTGTAACATAATTTTTTTTTTGTTTTAAATTTATATGTATATGTATGATTATGTGTTCTGTATAAAAACCAAAAAAAAAAAAAATCAATACAATACTATGCCTTCTCTCAACCATATCTCTGATTATTATATATATTCATACTTTATTATTTAATTTAATATGTATGTACAAAACGTTTTCCCCAATTGATTTTAGTATGACGATAATTGCCGTTACATTTATATGATATTTAAATATTTTAAACCTATTTTTTTGGTATTTATTATTATTTTGAGGCTTAGTTTATATACGTGTATATTTCTCAGATATATATTAAATACGAAAAGATTTTTTTTGTACTGTGTTGTATGTAAATTATCTAATTATTGACTATGAATACTGTATTCGTACAAAAAATAAAAAAGACTATGTAAGTTATTCTTTTTGATATACAAGAAATAAAACCAAAACGAAAAAAATTTTAAAAGTTTTATTAAATTTATCAAAAGGACACGGTTTTATTATCTGTATTTGTCATTGGAAAAGGGAGAAATATATGCTAATTTCTGACATTTATCTTATACCCAAATAAATTTGTTAGTAGGCACATCAGAAAAATCTCCTAAAACAGCAAAAAAAAAATCTGTTGAATAAGGGAAAGCAGTCTAAAGAAGTATATACGAGTAAAAGTTCGGTTGGGCCAAATCTTCAATACCCACCACCATGGAACGCATATATGGGCCGCTCTCAGGGCTGTGGAGTCGGAGTCGGGGTCTGAAGATTTTGCTGGTGTCAGAGTCGGAGTCCGAGTTGTAAAAATTTTGCTCTACTCCGACTGCGGCCCAACCAAAATTTTAAATTTTGTAACTAAATATATATTTAAGAAATTTGAAATCATTGAGGTCTTCAATCGATCAATGACTGTAATTGCGGTGAAACTTCTAATAATGAAGAATATTCAATATTTTCTAAAAGGTTATACTGGTTGTAACGAAAGCTCTACCATTTTTTGCCAGTCTGAAATTTTCATTCCATTTGCCAGAATTTGGGATCCATTTCAAAATATGAATCCTGTCGGTCCAGATTTTGATATAGCTGATGATACATAAATATAAATATAAGCCTCCACATTCATTCGATTTAACAAAAATGTGGGGCTACAAAATCAAATTAGTACGTTTTTATAGATATCGGCCACACTTTGGGTGTACAAATTTCCTATATATTGTAAATATGAATCCTGTCAGTCCAGATTTTGATATAGCTGATGATACATAAATATATCCTTGAGCGCATAAAAGCCCCCACATTCATTCGATTTGACTAAAATGTGGGGCTAAAAAACCAAATCAATACGTTTTTATATATTGTAAATGCGTCGAATTTTGTTGTAATGATTCAGCTTGCACCAACAAGGGAAAGTTACTACTTCTTCAAAAAAAAAAAAAAATCAATACAATACTATGCCTTCTCTCAACCATATCTCTGATTATTATATATATTCATACTTTATTATTTAATTTAATATGTATGTACAAAACGTTTTCCCCAATTGATTTTAGTATGACGATAATTGCCGTTACATTTATATGATATTTAAATATTTTAAACCTATTTTTTTGGTATTTATTATTATTTTGAGGCTTAGTTTATATACGTGTATATTTCTCAGATATATATTAAATACGAAAAGATTTTTTTTGTACTGTGTTGTATGTAAATTATCTAATTATTGACTATGAATACTGTATTCGTACAAAAAATAAAAAAGACTATGTAAGTTATTCTTTTTGATATACAAGAAATAAAACCAAAACGAAAAAAATTTTAAAAGTTTTATTAAATTTATCAAAAAGACACGGTTTTATTATCTGTATTTGTCATTGGAAAAGGGAGAAATATATGCTAATTTCTGACATTTATCTTATACCCAAATAAATTTGTTAGTAGGCACATCAGAAAAATCTCCTAAAACAGCAAAAAAAATCTGTTGAATAAGGGAAAGCAGTCTAAAGAAGTATATACGAGTATAAGTTCGGCTGGGCCAAATCTTATATAGCCACCACCATCGAACGCATATATGGGCAGCTCTCAGGGCTGTGGAGTCAGAGTCGGGGTCTGAAGATTTGCCGGTGTCAGAGTCGGAGTCCGAGTCGTAAAAATTTTGCTCTACTCCGACTGCGGCCCAACCAAAATTTTAAATTTTGTAACTAAATATATATTTAAGAAGTTTGAAATCATTGAGGTCTTCAATCGATCAATGACTGTAATTGCGGTGAAACTTCTAATAATGAAGAATATTCAATATTTTCTAAAAGGTTATACTGGTTGTAACGAAAGCTCTACCATTTTTTGCCAGTCTGAAATTTTCATTCCATTTGCCAGAATTTGGGATCCATTTCAAAATATGAATCCTGTCGGTCCAGATTTTGATATAGCTGATGATACATAAATATAAATATAAGCCTCCACATTCGATTTCACTAAAATGTGGGGGCTACAAAATCAAATTAGTACGTTTTTATAGATATCGGCCACACTTTGGGTGTACAAATTTCCCTTATATTGTAAATATAAATCCTGTCGGTCCAGATTTTGATATAGCTGATGATACATAAATATATCCTTGAGCGCATAAAAGCCTCCACATTCATTCGATTTGACTAAAATGTGGGGCTAAAAAACCAAATCAATACGTTTTTATAGATATCGGCCACACTGTGGGTGTACAAATTTCCTTATATTGTAAATGCGTCGAATTTTGTTTTAATGATTCAGCTTGCACCAACAAGGGAAAGTTACTACTTCTTCAAAAAGGGAGAACTTAATTACAATCGACTTTAACGAAAAGGACTAACACGGAAATTAAAAAATATTGAATATATAGAAAATTTTGTCAAAATTTTATTTCCATAGACAATTTTGCCAAAGGTTTATTTCCATAGAAATTTTTGTCAAAGTTTTAAACCTAAAAATTTTAAATTTTATTCCAATAGAAAATTTTGTTAAAATTTTATTTCTATAGAAAATTTCAAAATTTTATTCTAAAAAAAAAACAAGTAAGTAAAGTAGAAAGTCGGGCGGGGACGACTATATCATACCCTAAACCATCATTACAGAATTAGTAATCATAAGCATTTGTGGGGTAACATATAGGTCTGGGAGATAAACCGCAGTTGCATATTTAAGAAAATTAAGGGGTACAGTCTATGGTTGCTTTGTGTCAATCTGACTATAGCTCATAGGGAAAATGTTCGGTTTACCCTACAAGGACAAAAAAAGTTCCCTACTTTCCCATACATTCCCAAACAATTTTCCCTACTATATTTTTCGTTAAATTAAAAATATTTTACAAAACAAAAATGGTTCTAAGTACTTTATTATCTTAAAACATGAATATGCAACGTATATAACTTAGAATATAAATTTGTATTACTACCACGGTTGCCACAGTTGGTAGAATTCTACCCAAATTAGTAATCTTTTTTGTTAAATCTCTATAAAAATAAAATTTTGGAAAAAGTTTCTATAAACAAATTTTTGTGAGAAAAAATTCCACAGAAATAAAATTTTGAGAAAATTTTTTATAGAAATAATATTTTGAAAAAAAAAAATTCTATAGAAAATGTTCTATAGAAATAAAATATTGACAAAATTTTCTACAGGAATAAAGTTTACCACACATTGTTAAAGATAAAGCCTTGCCTGCTTCTAATTTCCTCCTCTAGAGCCACCAAAATGTAAAAATTATTACAAATTGTGTTGAGTGAAAATGTCCTACATTGTGGCCCTACGTCCCTACAAGACGCTAAATATTAGAAAAACCCAACATATAGGGAATTTCCCCTACTTCTAGCAACACTGGCTGTGTTGATATTGCGCATACGGAGTTAGTATGCCACTAATATTGAGCCCTTTATTAAAAAAGAGAAAATCGTTAAATTAGTGTGGGTAATAAATACAAATTTGTAAAATTCGAGAAATATTCTTATGTAAGAGCTACAAGTACGTATAAGTACGATCGGCTAGTACATCAAAATTTGAAATTTGAGTAACATTGGTTAATAAATAAGAGTACTATGGCCAAATTTGGGAAAATCGAGCCATGCATATATATTGAAGCTATATCTAAGTCTGAACCAATTTGCATAATATTTTGCGGGTTTGATTAACACCACAAAAGGTTACCTTGTGCAAGATTTGAGTAAGATCAGTTACGAAATGAGGCCTGTATGGTCAAACATAAGGTTATAAGGGCGAATTTTTCAAAATCGGGCGATACATATATGGGAGCTATATCTAAATGTGAACCGATTTCGATGAAATTTTGCACATATAGTTAGTACTATAGAGGACTGGATCTAGCCAACTTTTAGTAAGATCGGTTAATAAATAAGGGTTCTATGGCCAAATTTGGGAAAATCGGGCCATACATATATATGGGAGCTATTTCTAAATCTGAACCGATTTCGACGATTTTTTGCACATATAGTTAGTGCTATAGAAGACTACATTTAGCCAAATTTGGGTAAGATCGGTCTATAAATAAGGGTTTTATTGCCAAATTTAGAAAAATCGGGCGGTACATATATATGGGAGCTATAGCTAAATCTGAACCGATTTCGATGATTTTTTGCACATATAGTTAGTGCTATAGAAGATTATATTTAGCCAACTTTGAGTAAGATCGGTTGATAAATAAAGGTTTTGTGGCCAAATTTGGGAAAATCGAGCCATGCATATATATGGGAGCTACATCTAAATCTGAACCGATTTGGATAAAATTTTGCAGACTTGAAGGGCGATGGAAAAGATTACCTTTTGGCAAATTTGGTGACGATCCGTTTGAAAAAACGCGCAAAGTGACCCCATTTGTCGAAATCGGGCGATACATATATATGGGAGCTATATCTAAATTTGATCCGATTTCTTCCAAATTCAATAGCGTTCGTCCTTGTGCCCAAAAAACTCCCTGTACCAAATTTCATCAAAATCGGTTAATAATTGCGAACGGAATCCTGTGAACAACAAATACATGGACAGACGGACGGACGGACGGACACCAAGCGCTAGATCGACTCAGGAGGTGATTCTGAGTCGATCGGTATATATTTTATGGGGTCTAAAATCAATATTTCTGGTAGGCACATTTTTTTGGCCGATCAAACTTATTATACCCTGACCACTATGTGGTTTAGGGTATAATAAATAGAAATTTTAGTTCTAAAAATTTTTAAATTTTATTCCTATAGAAAATTTTGACAAAAAAATAAAATTTTTGAATTCAATCACGAAATTAATTGATCCAATTAATTTTTAATTTTTTGAAATGTCTTCAATCACAAAAATAATAGTGTCAATCACCAAAGTCAATTAAAACAATAATTGATTCAATTAAAAAATGAATTGATACTATCAATTTTTGTGATTGATTTTTGTTTTAATTCAAAAATTTTTTGAATTAATTAACGTTTTAATTTAATATTGTTGAAAATTCAATTAAAATTTTAATTGGAAATATTTAGGTGAAAATGTTTTCTGTGTATTTGGCTTAGCTCTAAAAATGTCTCTAGGTTTCCAATTTCAAGCAAATCGGATAAAAATAGTCTATATGCTCAAGAAGTCATATCAGGGCATCGTTTCATATGTGAGCTATATCAAAATCCAGACCATTTTTTGCAGATTTAATTCCGATGAGAAGTGGTCGCATTTTTTACACATCACCATAGAAAGTTTATTGGGGTATAGTAATACGGCTTGATTTGATCTTATGGGCTTCTAGACTCCGCAATTGTGAAATTTATTGCGACGGAAAATTCTTACTCACGCACCATATTGTTTGATAGGACTCACGCTCACGTACACTCACGAAAAAAAATTTTGTACTCACGCACAAATATTGTCGTGACTCACGAAAAATATCGTGACTCACGAAAAATGCTTTGACTCACGAATAGTTTTATGAGTAATTTACTTTAGCGACGTGTATGAAATCATGAGCATTAATCAAATCAAGAGCGTTATTACACTCTTAAATAACATCCCAGGTATCACTAAAATTGTAAATGAATTTAACTCTTAAGCGTTTTATGTTGGTGGCCAGGATTATTTTCGTGAGCGTAATTCTTTACTCACGCGCACTCACGAAGATATTATTTTCGTGACTCACGCTCACGCACGAAATTTTGGTTTATTAATCACACTCACGTCGTGGCCATGAACGTGGCTCACGACTCACGCGTGAGTCGTAAGTCATGACAATTTCGTGTCTCGTGCACACCTCTACCATAAATAGGTGTGCCTAATAAGCTGTCTATAGGTTAATGTTTTGGTATAGCCCTCATATAGATCGATCTACTGATTTGACTTCTTGGACATCTACACACCGTAATTTTTATCCGTTTTGCCTGAACTTGGAAATCTAGAGGTATTTTGGGTCCACAAATATGGTGTCTAATAGGTTAAGTATCGATCCATGTTTTGATTTCCAATTTCAGACAAATTTCAGCCCAAGAAGTCAAATCGGTAGATCTGTCCATATGCGGGTTAATATGGAGCGATCTCCCGATTTGACTTCTTGAGCTTCTACACACGGCAAGTTTTATCCAATTTGCCTGAAATTTCAGACAAATTTCAGCCCAAGAAGTCAAATCGGTAGATCTGTCCATATGCGGGTTAATATGGAGCGATCTCCCGATTTGACTTCTTGAGCTTCTACACACGGCAAGTTTTATCCAATTTGCCTGAAATTGGAAATCTATAAGAATTTTAGGTTAAAAAATATATTGGTTCATGTTTTGAAAAATTTGTCAAAATTTTATTTCTATAGAAAATTTTGTTAAAATTGTATGTCTATAGAAAATTTTGTCAAAATGTCATTTCTATAGAAAATTTTGTCAAAATTTTATTCCTAAAGACTAGCGTAACCCGGCCCGCTTCGCTGCGCCTTCCGAAGCGTATTTGGAGGAACATTTTGCGTTAACTTAGTCAACTATATCCTTCGTGCTGAAAACAAATTCGAAAAGATTTGAATTCTTTTAAACAAATCGGACTACTTGATTTTTCGTTTATAGGTACAAATACGGCGGGAGAGGGTGTACCCTTTCCTCCAATTTTTTTTTAATAATATTCTGTATTCAAGTAGTTGGACAAGCTTCTATATTTCTTGTGAATTTTAAGTGTGGTTTGTCAACAAATCTGAATTTCCTCAACAAATCTGAAAATTAAGCACTATATTATCCAATAAATCGGAAAAAGCAAACGTAGTAAAAAATTTTACCACATTAACATTTGCTAAAATGTTGGAAAATGATGTACCCTCTACGTTGGCTACCAATTTCATGTAAATTTAAGTTCTTTACTAAAAAGAAGTCTGGCAGAAGCCTGTGCAAAAATCATAAAATTATGTACCGAGTTCCCATTTATGGACAACCCTCTACTTTCAATTTAAGAAAAAAAAAAAAAAACGGACAAAAGGGCACCCTCTCCCCACCTTCGCACCACTCCGACCTGATATCGGACTATCACGTACCCTATATTAATTTCGCAACTACTCAATGGTCCCTATAAATTCTATCGAAGTAAATCGACAAAGTTTATTTCAATTTTCCCTTCCCCAACCAGATATCGAAAAATCATATACCAATTTAAAAATCATGTATAAATTTAATCACCTCCTCCCACGTTCCCTGTAAATTTCAAGTACATCGGCGATGTTTAAATTTTGCTCTATTGTTTTAAAAGGACGTCACTTTCCCCGATACAATATCGACAAACACCGTAGTGAATAGCACCCCTAACCTTCCCAGAAAATTCTTAAAACTTTCCTTCAAGTATAGGGCAAGGAAGGTTGCCTCTTCTTTCATAACGTTCCCCCACTGCTTTTGTAAATTTCAAGAAAACTTAATTTTTTTTGCAGTTTTAGAGGAGGACCTCCTCCCCGACCAAATATCGAAAAGTGATGTAGCGTATCTTTTGTAAATGTCCCAAAAAATGTCAAACAAATTATAAGCCTAAAGGGGCGGCCTCTCTTCCGTCCAAATATCACAAAATCAGGTATTAACTATTAATATCGTAACCTCTCCCCAGTCCTCAAGTAACTCGGTAAAGTTTAATTGTTTCTCTGTATGTACTTAAGAGAAGCGGATGTCTCCCTATGCCCTTTTATTTTTATTAAAAAATCAGGAACCTGGTATAAATTTCATAACCCGTTTTTTCCGTAAAATTTCAGTCGGGGGAGTTTAGTTTTGTTTGTACTTTCAAAAAAAAAAAATCGGCAAAGGGGAGGTCCCCCTCCCCGACCAAATACCGAAAAATAATGTAGCGGATTTTTGTCTAGATGCCAACCCCAACATTCAATGAAAATTTCAAGCAAATCGCATAATTTTGTTCCAAGTTTCAAAAAGTAGGGCAAGGGGGAGGTCCCCCTCCCCATCCACATATGAAATCATCAGGTACCCCATATTAATTCCATAACCTCACCACATGTTTTCTGTAAATCTCAGATAATTTAGAGAATTTTAGTTTTTTCACAGTACTTTAAAAAAGTCGAACAAAGGGGAGGCCCCCTCCGCCGCCAAATATCGAAATAAAAAGTAGATGATCTTTGTCTAGATGCCAACCCCAATCTTCAATGAAAATTTCAAGCAAATCGGTCAACTTTGGTCTAATTTTCAAAAAGTCGGACAAAGGGGAGGTTCCTCTCCGCGACCATATGTCAAAAAATGAGGTACCCTATTTTCAGCACATGAGTGCCCCCCACGATCTCTGAAAGTTTCAAGTAAATCGGTTCAGCCGTTTTCGCGCCAACCCGGAACATACAAATAAACAAACAAACAAACAAACAAACAAATAAACAAACATAATTTGAATTTTATATATATAGATAATTTTGCCACAATTTTATTTCCATAGAAAATTTTGCCGAAATTTTATTTCTGTAGAAACTTGTGCCAACACTTTATTTCTATAGAAAATTTTGCCAAAATTTTAGTTCTGTAGAAAATTTGGGAAGTACCTCATAGTTGAAGAGGAATATTTTACAAAATTTACCAAATAGAAAAAAAATGTTAGAATTATACCAACTGTTGCAACCGTGCTATACACCACAAGAATGATGCGACGTAGAAACATTAAAATTAACTTCGGGAAGCGTAACATTTGAACCGATGTATTTGGGAGAGTATCTGGCATAAAATCTCCCTGAGGTTGATTCATGGTGGTGGGTACTTAAGATTCGGCCAGGCGGAATTTAAGCCCGTATATATTTGTTTTCCTATGAGCGTAAGACTACGTTGGGAGTTGAGTATTTGAGGTGTCATTTTTCCTGACTACTTTTTTGTTTTATGGTGAATAATATTCACCATAAACCAACAAAAAAATATATATTGGTTCATGTTTTGTAAATTTTGCCAAATTTTTATTTCCATAGAAAATTTTGTTAAAATTGTATTTCTATAGGAGATTGTGGCAAAATTTTATTTTTATAGAAAATTTTGGTAAAATTTTATTTCTGTAGAAAATTTCGACAAAATTTTATTTCTGTAGACAATTTTGGCAAAATTTTATTTTTATAGAAAATGTTGGCAACATTTTATTTCTATAGAAAATTTTGACAAAAAATATTTCTATAGAAAATTGTGGCAAACTTTTATTTCAATAGAACATTTTGGCAAACATTTATTTCAATAGAAAATTTTGTCAAAATTGTATAGGGCTTTGCCCAAATAAATTTTACAAACATTATTTTCCTCTGTTGGTTAAGCTACACTTGCAGTTTAGTCAATGCATTAGTTTAAGCGGAAATTAAAAAAAAAAACAACAACAATGATTAAAGAACAAAAATAACAATAACAAAAAAAATGTATTTCTATAGACATTTTTTTCAAAACTTTATTTCTATAGAAAATTTTGTTAAAATTGTATTTCTATAGAAAATTTTGGCAAAATTTTAGATTTTGGCAAATTTTTAATAGAAGATTTTGGCAAAATTTTAGTTTTGTGGAAAAATTTTCCCAAAATCTTCTATAAAAATAAAATTTTGCCAAATCTTCTATAAAAATACAATTTTGAAAAAATTTTCTATAGAAATAAAATTTTGACAAAATTTTGTATAGAAATAAAATATTGGTAAAATTTTATTTCTATAGAAAGTTTGGCAAAATTTTATTTTATAGAAAATTTTGGCTAAATTTTATTTTTATAGGAGATTTTGGCAAAATTTTAGTTTTATGGAAAATATTGGCAAAAATTTTGTTTCTATAGAAAAATTTACCACAATTTTATTTCTATAGAAAATTTTGGCAAAATTTTATTTCTATAGAAAAATTAACCAAAATTTTATTTCTATAGAAAATTTTGGCAAAATTTTATTTTTATAGAAATTTTGTCGAAATTTTATTTCTACATAAAATTTGGGAAGTACCTCATAGTTGAAAAGGAATATTTTGCGAAATCTACCAAATAGAAAAAAATCTACTATTTTTGGTAGAATTCTACCTACTGTGGCAACTGTGCTATACACCCCAAGATTTATCCGACGTAGATAATTAACTTCGAGAAGAGTACCATTTGAACCGATGTATTTGGGAGAGTATCTGGCATAAAAATTCCCTGAGGTTGATTCATGGTGGTAGGTACTTAAGATTCGGCCAGGCGGAATTTAAGCCCGTATATATTTGTTTTCCTATAAGCGTAAGACTACGTTGGGAGTAGAGTTTTTGTGGTGTCATTCTCCCTGACTTCTTTTTTGTTTTATGGTGAATAATATTGACCATAAACCAAAAAAAAAAAAATATGTATATATTGGTTCATGTTTTTTAAATTTTGGCAAAATTTTATTTTTATAGAACATTTCGACAAAATTTTATTTCTGTAGAAAATTTTGGCAAACTTTTATTTCAATAGAAAATTTTATCTAAATTATATTTTATATTTCTTTACAAAATTTTGTCAAAATTTTATTTCTATAGAATATTTTTTAAAATTTTGTTTTTATAGAAAATTATGTTAAAATTGTATTTCTATAGAAAATTTAGGCAAAATTTTATTTCTATAGAAAATTTTGTTAGAATTGTATTTCTATAGAAAATTTTGGCAACATTTTATTTTTATAGAAGATTTTGCAAAATTTTAGTAATAAGATTCGATCAGGCCGAATTTTTGCCCGTATATACTTGTTTACCTATGAGCGTAAGACTACGTTGGGAGTAGAGTATTTGTGGTGTCATTCTGCCTGACTTTTGTTTTGCTTTAGGGTGAATATATCATTTGCTGTGAATTAAATTGTGTACTTTTCAAATTGTTTATTTGTTTTAATTATATATTTATTAGATAAAACGTTTTGATAAACAAAAACATAGATTTCGCTTGAATTAAGTATATAGA
This sequence comes from Haematobia irritans, assembly GCF_050003625.1. NCBI lineage: Eukaryota > Metazoa > Arthropoda > Insecta > Diptera > Muscidae > Haematobia > Haematobia irritans. Next base: position 118,965,231 of record NC_134401.1, read on the forward strand.
CCAGCAAGGTTTCCTCGGAAATTTTAAATCAACAAAATAATGGCTCGTGCATTCGCAATAGGCCAAAATAATAGAAATTGTGTTTCATATCACATCTTTTTATTAAATCTCCTTCAAGAAAGAAGCATAGGCAAAGTATTTAAATGCTTGCTAAATGCAAATTTATTGTCAATTAAATCTCATTTGAATTAGGGAAAGGAAGTAAAAAATTTTAAAAATGTTAAAATTTGCATATATTTTAGCCACGATTTTGTGCCCAACAATTACGGCTGTTGCAAATAGTATGTTTTTTATTTTCAAAAAACTTTTGTTTTTTTTTATTAAGAAAATTCATTCATTCATCATCCTCAGGTAAAATCATAAATTGCTATTTTGGCACTTGGGCCAAATATCGACCGGGTAATGGGAAATTTGAACCTGAGAACATTGATGCAAGTCTTTGTACCCATTTGAGCTACTCGTTCTTTGGTATCAATGACTATAATGGTGAATTTAGGATGTTGGATTCTTGGCTTGATTTGAATGAGGGTAAGTTTTAAACAAAAAAATTAAATATTAATTGAAATACAAATTAGAAAATCGAAAATTGAAATTGAGTAAAGGGCGGTCCAAATATAATGTCCGATATCAAAGAACTTTCTCTATTGATCGATATAAACTACATTTGGCATAGTTCCTTTTGGATCTAAAATGTCTTAAAAATTACACTGAAAAAAACAGTGAACCCACCAGGAAAGGAAGATTTAGTTAATTAAAAAAAAATTAGATTAATTTTACAAATTTTTAACTAAACTGTATTAAAAACACAGATATCACGCCAATTTCACAAAACTAAGTAAATAATTTTCGACAAATTCAAGAAAATTTATTACACATAATTCATTTTTTTCGCTGTTAAAGAAAATTTCGAAGTTTGAAGGAAAAAATTGGAGTTCAAAATTGCAAAAATGTCTTTATACGAAGTTTATGATGGGCCCGATATTTTGGGGGAGACACGAATTTGGTTAATCTTTATGCTTCGTTTGTGTATAATTGTTTCCTCTGTTTTAGCTAATTTAACTAACGTACAAAAAAATATTAAAGTCATGGAAACTTTCTTAAAACGTAATAGTTCCATGAACTAAAATAGACTTAAATCGGCTTTAGTGAAATATAGGGTTCACTTTTTTTGAGTGTACCACAGCTCTTTACGAACTTAATATCGGATAAATATTGCGGCTTCCATAAACTAAACAATCAAATCGGGGGATCGGTCTATATGGACGCAATATCAAAATATGGACAAAAAAATTGGCTAAAAATGGTGGTGTCTATATATTTCTAGCCTAATATGAAAAACCGGTACGGGATTTTTTTCTAGAGACCGCCTCCAACCTTCCGTGAAAATGTTGACAATGTCGTTGAACTTTTCTTCAAGGTTCAAAATGTCGTGCCAGGGGTGCTCCCAACTAAATATCGAGAAATAAGGTAGAGGATCTTTGTCTAGTGGCCACCCCTTGGATTTGCGGAAAATTTTGAAGGAAATCAGAGAACTTAAGCCAAATTTTCAAAAAGTCGGGGAAAGGGCCAGGCCCATTCTCGTTCAAATACTCAGATACCCCATATTCTGGTGGCATCCCCTTGCCTTCGAGGAAATTAGGGAACTTAAGCGAAATTTATAAAATATCGGGGAAAAGGTGAGGTCCCCATCGCCGTCCAAATATCAAATAATCAGATACCCCATATTAATTTCATGACCTCCCCAACGTCCTCTATAAATTTCAAGTTTTATTAGTTTTAGATTTCTTCCTTTTTCTAGAATTTTCATTTGGTGATTGTAAAGCCAAGTTAGATGAATTATCCAGAATGTTCTTAAATTCGGAAAAGGTTTGTTTTTTTCTGTGTACTTTAAAGAAGTTGGGCAAAGGGGTGGTCCCCCTCCCCAACAAAATATCCAAAAATAAAGCAGCGGATCTTTACCGACACGCAACTTCCAACCTTCCCTGAAAATATCGCAGAACTTAGTTTCAAACAAGTATATATGGCCGTAAGTTCGGCCAGGCCGAATCTTATGTACCCTCCAGAAAAGTTTCTACGCGATCCATGGTGGTTTTCTAAATTGTGAGTTAGTCCATACGTGGTATATAGACAAAAAAGGTATGTGTAGATAAGTCTACAAATAATTACGAATCGATATGGACTTTTGCACGGTACGTAGGGAGCCAGAATTGAAATATGGGGGCTATATACAATTATGAACTTGATATGGACCAATTTTTGTGTGATTGGGGATCGATTTATCTGAGGGCTATATATAACTATAGACCGATATGGACCTAGTTAGGCATGGTTGTTAACGGCCATATACTAGCACAATGTTCCAAATTTCAACTGACTCGGATGAAATTTGCTTCTGCAAGAGGCTCCAAAACCAAATCTCGGGATCGGTTTATATGGGGGCTATATATGATTATGGACTGATATGGACCACTTTTGGCATGGTTGTTAAATATCATATACTACCACCACGTACCAAATTTCAACCAGATCGGATGAATTTTGCTTCTCCAAAAGGCACCGGAGGTCAAATCTGGGGATCGGTTTATATGGAGGCTATATATAATTATGGACTGATATGAACCAATTCCTGCATGGTTGTTGGATACCATATACTACAATCACGTACCAAATTTCAACTCCGGAGGTCAAATCTGGGGATCGGTTTATATGGGGGCTATATATAATTATGGACCGATTTCGACCAATTTTTGCATGGGTGTTTGAGGCCATATACTAACACCATGTACCAAATTTCAGCCGGATCGGATGAAATTTCCTTCTCTTAGAGGCTCCGCAAGCCAAATCTGGGGATCGGTTTATATGGGGGCTATATATAATTATGGACCGATGTGGACCAATTTTTGCATGGTCATTAGAGACCATATACTAACACCATGTACCAAATTTCAGCCGGAACGGATGCAATTTGCTTCTCTTAGAGGCTCCGCAAGTCAAATCGGGGGATCGGTTTATATGGGTGCTATATATAATTATTGACCGATGTGGACCAATTTTTGCATAGTTGTTAGAGACCATCTACTAACACCATGTACCAAGTTTCAGCCGGATCGGATGAAATGTTCGTTTTATATGGGGGCTATATATAATTATGAACCGATGTGGACCAATTTTTGCATGGTTGTTAAGGGCCATATACTAACACCATGTACCAAATCCCAGCCGGATCGGATGAAATTTGCTTCTCTTAGAGGGTCTGCAAGCCAAATTTGGGGGTCCGTTTATATGGGGGCTATACGTAAAAGTGGACGATATGGCCCATTTACAATACCATCCGACCTACATCAATAACAACTACTTGTGCCAAGTTTCAAGTCGATAGCTTGTTTCGTTCGGAAGTTAGCGTGATTTCAACAGACGGACGGACATGCTCAGATCGACTCAGAATTTCACCACGACCCAGAATATATATACTTTATGGGGTCTTAGAGCAATATTTCGTTGTGTTACAAACGGAATGACAAAGTTAATATACCCCCATCCTATGGTGGAGGGTATAAAAATCGGTAAAACAGCCGGTTTAGCCATTTCCGAGCTTACCCGATACATACAAATAAATAAACAAACATAATTCGAATTATATATATTTCTATATTTAAATCAAAAGTAAGACAAATTAATCAAGGTTCCCATTACCATTTTAAGGTCTAATAAAACGCACGATAGCCTTGAAAACTTCCAATCCAAATTTGAAAGTATTAGCCGTTATTGGTGGTTGGCTTGAGGGTTCCGTTAAATATTCCCAAATGGCGGCTGATCCTATAAAACGAAGCAATTTCATACAATCATCATTGGCCTTCATTAAGCAGCATGGTTTCGATGGCCTAGATTTGGATTGGGAATATCCATCAAAGCGAGGAGGTTTAGCTGTGGATAAAGAAAATTTTGTAACTCTATTGAAAGAATTGAAAGAAGCGTAAGTTGAGACACTCCCTAGTTGTTTTTTTTTTTCTATTAAATTTAGAAATTTTATTTTTCCTTATGTTCCAGCCTAGCTTCACGTAATTTGTTATTGGGTATTGCTGTTGGAGCTTCCGCTGAAACTGCCGCAATGTCCTATGATATACCGAACATTTCAAAATATGTGGATTTTATCAATGTCATGACCTATGATTTGCAACCCCAAGGCATTTTGGGATTCAATGCTCCACTCAGGGGACAAAGTCCCAACAATGTTGAAGACTGTATTAATTATTGGCTGATGAATGGTAAGTGGTAATGGAAGAGTAAGACAAGTAAAAATGTAGCTGATTTCAGTCAGGCCAAAGCTCATGCAAAAAGCTACGAATGTCCGTTTCTCTGTTGGTTTTAAATACGCTACAGCATTGAATAATCGAGCTATTGTTTTGAAGTTCGAAAATAGTCGATATCGATCCAGGTCCAGAGATATTAAGAGTCCCCATAAACCTGCTTCATATCAGTCCATGTTTAGCTCAATGACAAGGGACCTAGTCCGAACAGCGTTCCACATTGCGGTGAAACCACTTAGAGAAGATATGAAACGCTTAGAAAAGTCGCCAGCATTACTAAGAGGGAAAAACTATCGCGGAAAAACTTTTTGGTGTTCAGCCGAAACTGGGGTTGAACCCACGACCCTATGTATGCAAGGCGGACATGCTAACCATTGTACCACTGTGGCTCCATTTGGTTTGTTTCTTTTCATTTTTTGCTAAGACTCTTATATAGACCGATCAACGGTTTTCATTTCTTGGGCATCTAGAGACCGCAATTAAGGGAATAGAAGCACTGTTGCTACAGTTGGTGTAATTCTACGAAAAATGGTAACTAAACGGTACTTCAATTTTCTATATAAATAAAATTCTGAAAAAATTTTCAACAGAAATAAATACAACTCAACATTTTCTATAGAATCAAATTTTTGAGAAATTTTTCTACAGAAATAAAATTTTGAGAAAATTTTCTACAGACATATACAATTTTGGTCAAATATTCTATAGAAAATTAATTTTGACCAAATTTTATTTATTTGTAGAAAATTTGGCTTATGTTCTATAGAAATCAAATTTTGACAAAATTGTCTATAGAAATAAAATTTTGACAAAATTTTTTATAGAAATAAAATTTTGACAAAATTTTCTATAGAAATAAAATTTTGGCAAAATTTTCTATAGAAATAAAATTTTGGCAAAATTTTCTATAGAAATAAAATTTTTGCAAAATTTTCTATAGAAATAAATTTTTGAAAAACTTTTCTATAGAAATAAAATTTTGGCAAAAATTTCCATAGAAATAAAATTTTGGAAAAATTTTCTATAGAAATAAAATTTTGGCAAAATTTTCTATAGAAATAAAATTTTGGCAAAATTTTCTATAGAAAAAAATTGTTAACAAAATTTTCTATGGAAATAAAATTTTGACAAAATTTTCTATAGAAATAAAAATTTTGGCAAAATTTTCTATAGAAATAAAATTTTGCCAAATTTTCTATAGAAATAAAATTTTGACAAAATTTTCCAGAGAATTAAAATTTTGACAAAATTGTCTATAGAAATAAAATTTTGACAAAATTTTCTATAGAAATAAAATTTTGACAAAATTTTCCACAGAAATAAAATTTTGACTAAATTTTCTATAGAAATAAAATGTTGACAAAATTTTCTATAGAAGTAAAATGTTGACAAAATTTTCTATAGAAATAAAATGTTGACAAATTTTTCTATAGAAGTAAAATTTTAACAAAATTTTTTATAGAAGTAAAATTTTGACAACATTCCCTATAGAAATAAAATGTTGACCAAATTTTCTATAGAAATAAAAATTTGACCAATTTTTCTTAGAAATAAAATTTGACTAAATTTTCTATGAAAATAAAATTTTGACAAAATTTTCCATAGAAATAAAATTTTGACAAAATTTTCTGTAGAAATAAAATTTTGAAAAAATTATCTATAGAAACAAGTATATAAAGTAGTAAGTTCGGCCGGGCCGAATCTTAAATACCCACCACCATGAATCAAATATTATAGTTTCCTGGGAAAATTTCAGGCGGATTTGATGACAAGCAGATCAGTTCAACCAGTACACTTCCCGAAGATAAATTTAAAGATTTTACCTATGAAGACTAGATCAGATTCTGGATTTATAAGAACCATATTTGTTTGAGTTTTAGAGGAATCGTAAACATCGTGTGCAAGTGTGCAAGAAAACGATGAAATAACGCCTTGATTTAAAATCTAACATCTGTAGATTTTTAACCCCATTATTTAAATGATTACCAGAAGTAAAATCTGGAAACTATAATTCAGTTTCAAGCAATTTTCATTATCAGTGCACATGGACCGATATTCACCATTTTCGGCACACCTCTTTATGCTCCTAAAATGGTTTCTAAAAGCCCAAGAAGTAAAATCGGGAGATCGGTCTATTTGGGAGATAAACCAAAACATGGACCAATACACGCCATTTTCGGCTCTCATATTTAAGGTCCTAAATACCTCTAGATTTTTCATTTCAGGCAAATTAGATAAAAACTACGGATTCTAGAAGCCTAAAAAATAAAATCATTTCTTGCGCACCTATTTATATTCCTAAAAACCTCCAGATTTTCGATTTCAGGCAAAGTGGACAACAATTACGGTTTCTAGAAGCTCAAAAAGTAATATCGGGAGATCGGTCTATCTGATGGCTATATCAAAACATGGATTGGATATACTCACCATTTTCGGCATACCTTTCAGCGTTGCCAGAATTGTTTCACCAAAAACCGCTAGATTTGCCCAAAAAAATAGCTAAAAAAGCAAAAAAATGCTAAAAAATAGCTAGAAAAAAAGCTAAATTTTTTTGTATCAAAAGTCACATTTTTGATTGAAATTTAACAAACTTAAAGGCTTTATTTCACTTACAATGCATATTATTGTCATTTTAATTCCACTTCTGTGAGACTGTAACAATATCTAAGGCATATTAGCTCTGTTTGCGTATTCGATACATTTTGATTACTATCACAAATTTTTTACTGGAAGTCCTTCGTTTTGTGGGAGCTACCTTCCCAACACCTCTATTTTATTTACTTGTTATTTTAAAATATTGAATGATCTAAGCATGCTTTAGATTTGGTAAAAAAATGATTTGTCATTTTTTTAAATAAAATTTTAGTTTGGATTTGAAATTGTGAAAAATTCGAAATACATTACTTTTATTTAAATTGTAGAAAATACCTATAGTTTACATTTCCCAGTAAAAACATTTTCCTTTTCTTCATGAGCTATCAAAGTGCTTTAAAAACGTGCTAACGCCAACTTAAATTTCCAAATTCAGACTCGACTTCAAGTAGAAATTATTGTATATATACGTTTTTAAAATAAAGTGTTGAAAAACATCTTCTATTTTTGAACGCTATTTTGGTTTGTGGTTAAGATGCAAAAACTCCTCACATTTAAAGACTATTTCATTAATTCTTCCTTCTTTCATGAAAACATACCCATTTTTAAGTTGAATCACTCAATTATAAGGACAAAACGACTTTATCGTCTTTTGGACAAGGAAAACAGTTTATATAAAAGAAATTCACAAATGCTATTATAACCAAAATTCGCGTTCATATTTTAAGGAGACGACAATATTTTTTCAGTGCACAAAGCTATTCACATCTACACTGAAAAAACAGTGAACCCTTTTCCATTGCAAAATGAACTAAACTGTAGTAATATTGACCATGATTTAGCCCTTAAGATTTTTTTCAACTTGTCTAGTTTATAATTTTCTTAAATTTTAGTTCATCTATAACATTGTAGTTTAGTTCATTTTTACAACACCATAAGATTTATATACACCTACCAAGTTAAAAAGTCAGTATTATTTTGGTTTACTTGCTTATTTTGTGGGAAACCCGATAATAAAAATTGGTTAACAGTCTCTTTAAAATGTCGACGACTAGACTATTTTTAAATCAATCATTCCACAGTATAGTGAAATTAAATAATTAAAGGAACAACAAACCGTTTTACTATTATGAGAATTTTCATACATTAAAATTAAACTATCTTTAAGCAAAAGTACTTTATTATAAAAACTTATGATGAAAGTTCTTAATACAATGTTTTTTGTGAATAAAAATTATGACCACGTGGAACAAGAAAGTAGTTCATTTGAACTCGCTGTTTGTACATTTTGACTTATCCGTTTTTTATTCATCGTAGGTAAATTTTTCACATATCTTGCTGGAAAAAATGGAAGCAATAATGAAAATTAACACCATGTAATGAAATATAATTTTTAATTCTTCATTTTAGCTTGTAACTTACCATATTTGGGGGCATTTTATCAAATGGTGTAAGGAATTCAACTTTTCTTTGGAAAACGTATCTCATAAAATTTGTACCGGAAACAATTGAATATATAAACTCATAAAACTGTGTTGTATCGATGTGAAGGATATAATAAAATGAATATTCTAGTTGAAAGAAAGTTTTAATATAAAACTTACCAATTCTCTATTAAATTGTACGCTGAGGGGAAATATAAAAAGTTGTCCAAATTTATTTGGGTTACTCTGAAATTAAATATTAAATAAAATTATTAAATAACTTTTCAAAAAATCTAATGAAAAAAATAATAATATGCATAAAAAACCAAATATTCTTGATATTCCTAGACAGTCATCAAAATGAAGACACGTAATTTCATTTTCGATTTAAAATGCATTTTAGTCTATTGGGAAATGGTAAATTTAAGTTATACTAATTCGACCGTTTTATGAATTTTTGTTTTATACTACTTAAAACCAAATTGAATAAGAAAATAAATTCAAGTTTGGTTCACTTTTTCGCTCACGATGAAAATTATATCGTCTTGAAATCAGCCGTAGTCAAAATGACGAAGGATGACGTTAATGTACAAAAAATAAGGATGACTGTCCAGGGTTAAAAGAAAGTTAAAGAAAACTTACCAATTCACTATTAAATTACAGGCAAAGGAGTACTAAAAATTTGTCCAAATTTTAAGGGGTTATTCTGAAATTAAATATTTATTTTTACATTAAAAATATTACATTAGTTTCCAAAAAAAATAATTAAAGAAATACTAAAATAAGGTATTAAAAACCTGTAATTTTGATGATAAAAAGGTCATAAAAACGTAAATATTCTAGTTGAAAGAAAGCCAATTTTTAAAAGAAAACTTACCAATTCTCTACCTTTTTAAATTTGTTTTAATCCGTCTGGAGTTGCTCTGAAATTACATATCGTTTTACAACAAAGAAAAACATTAAACTGGTTTCCAAAAACAAAAATAATTAACAAATAATAATATACATAAAAAATATTCTTTTCAAAAGAAAGCCATATTAAAAAAATACTTACCAATTTATGACAAAACTGTACGCTGGGATATAACAAAAATTTTCCAAATTCATCTGGAATTGAATATTAATTTTTTACATTGAATAATGAAAATTTCAATACACTTTCAATTTCAACATATTTTACTAAATATTCTTAATAACTTTTTTCTAAACTACCGATAAAATATTAATAACTTTCATTTAAAAGGTTTAATAAACAAACACCAATATATGACTCAAAAATCCAAAATATTCCATGCCTTTATATTCCCTTGTTGCATACCTACTTAAAAGATGCAACAGCCCACGCCAACGCCAACTATACAACTGAAGCATGCCAAACAAAACCAAGCAAAGCCAAAACATTCCTACAACAACAAAAACACATGTGCCTTTATTGAAAACAACACCTCATCCAGCCAAAAACCATCAACGAATAACAAACACACACACACAAGCCACTAAATGAACAAAAATAAAAACAACCCCACGCTCATGTATACACAACAAAACTCAAGTAACATCATCTTTACATTAATCACATTCCACTATTCCGATAAAGATCTCTGTACTATGCATTAGTTCATCGCATCTGCTGACAATTTACTCTAAGAATAATATTCGTAAAGGCACACCAGTTTATGAGCGATGAAACGTTTAACTTAAAATTTGCAAAATTTTCATGAAATGTTATCTACCATTTTTGACGAAAATGTCTATAAATTTAATTACATGTGAACTAAAAATATTTCATTGTGTAATTTTTTACCAACAATTATTAACTATAGGAATAGTCAGTAAGAAATTGCTATCCACTTTCAAGTTCATTTTTCGTAAAAAAATATTTTCTCATACAAAAAAATCTTATAGTAAATTGCACTTATTATTTAGAAAATACTTTACATTTCACAAGTAGTTTTATAGCATGACAAACGAATTTTTAACTACCAGTTAAGAAATTTTTTAAGGAAATTGCCATCGTATTTTGTAGGCCATGAACTAAACGATTGCTACTTAGAATTTGTAAAATTTCCTTTCGAGTAGTTAATTTTCGTTCAAGATACGAAAAATGAACTAAAATTCTGGAAAATTCTTGTAATAAATTATTGTAAAAATCTTCTTAATTTTACGAGACACTTTTTTTTCTGTGTACTATTTTAATTTAGTAATATCGTAATAACTTTAGAATATTATAATAACATAAAAAGGATAAACGAGTCAAATGATAATATTCCCAATAATTTACTGACAGTTTATCTAACAAATTTGTATGGTAATAGTAGATTTAAAGTTTACGATAACTTTTATGTATATAATGAAAAAACTTTACAACAAGGTGTATTTGCTACAAAAATGCCCGCATAATGGCTGGACTCATTATTAATTTTTCAACTGAGCTTTGAAATATGTATGTGGAAACCCTTATGCTTGCAGCAAGGCTTAGATAAAAACGCCGATTTATCCATTATTCAATAGAAACATGTCGAAAATAAAAAAAGCCAAAAAAAGCTAAAATGGTCATGAAAAAAAGCCAGAAAAAAAGCTAAAAGCTAAATGCATTTTTTTCCCGCTAAACGTCTTCAAAAATAGCCAAATCTAGCTGGAAAAAAGCTAAATTGGCAACGCTGATACCTTTTTATGGTCCTAAAATACCGCTAGATTTCCAATTTGAGGCAAGTTGGATAAAAACTACGGTTTCTATAAGCCCAAGAATAAAATCTGGAGATCGGTCTATATGGGGGCTATACAAAAACATGGTCCGATACTCATCATTTTCAGCACACCTCTTTAGGGATTTTAAAATACCTCTTGATTTCTAATTTCAGGCAAATTGGATAAAAACTACAGATTTTAGACGCCCAAGAAGTAAAAACTGGAGATCGGTCTATATGGGGGCTATAACAAAACATGGTCCGATACTCACCATTTTTAGCACACCTCTTTATGGTCCTAAAATACCTCTAGATTTCAAATTTCAACCAAATTGGATAATAACTACGGATTCTAGAAGCCCAAGAAATAAAATCGGGAAATCGGTCTATATGGGGGATATACCAAAACCTGGACCGATACTCACCATTTTTAGCACACCTCTTTATGGTCTTAAAATAACTCTAGATTTCAAATTTCAACCAAATTAACTACGGATTTAGAAGCCCAAGAATATACCTAAACATCAACTGATAGTCACCATTTTTGGCACACCTCTTTATGGTGCTAAAATACCTCTAGATTTCCAATTTCAGGGAAATTGGATAGAAACTAAGATTTTTATAAGCCCAAGAGCCCAAATCGGGAGGCAGGTTTATATGGGGACTATATCAAAACTTGGACCGATATAGCCCATCTTCGAACTTGACCTGCCTGCAGACAAAAGACGATTTTGTGCGAAATTTCAGCACGATTATTTTATTATTGAAGACTGTAGCGTGATTACAACCAACAGACAGCCAGACAGACAGATAGACAGACAGACGGACATGGCTATATCGTCTTAGAATTTCTCCCTGATCAAGAATATATATATATACTTTATATAGTCGGAAATCATATTTCGATGTGTTACAAACGGAATGACAAACTTATTATACCCCCGTCACCATTCTATGGTGGTGGGTATAATAAAATTTTGACAAAATTATCTATAGAAATAAAATTTTGACAAAATTAAAAAAAAATAAAATTTTGATCAAAGTTTCTATGGAAAGAAAATTGTGACCAAATTTTCTATAGAAAGAAATGTTTACCAAATTTCCTATAGAAATAAAATGTTGACCAAATTTTCCATAGAAGAAAATGTTGACTAAATTTTCTATAAAAATAAAATTTTGACTAAATTTTCTATGAAAATAAAATTTTGATCAAATTTTCTATAGAAATAAAATTTTGACAAAATTTTCCATAGAAATAAAATTTTGGCAAAATTTTCTATAGAAATAAAATATTGGAAAAAATTTCTATAGAAATAAAATTTTGGCAAATTTTCTATAGAAATAAAATTTTGGCAAAATATTCTATAGAAATAAAATTTTGGGAAAATTTTCTATAGAAATAAAATATTGGAAAAAATTTCTATAGAAATAAAATTTTGGAAAGTTTTCTATAGAAATAAAATTTTGACAAAATTTTCCACAGAAATAAAATTTTGACAAAATTGTCTATAGAAATAAAATTTTGACAAAATTTTCTATAGAAATAAAATTTTGACAGGATTTTCTATAGAAGTAAAATTTTGACAACATTTCCTATAGAAATAAAATTTGGACAAAATTTTCTATGAAAATAAAATTGTGATCAAATTTTCTACAGATATAAAATTAAAAAAAAATCTAGAGAAATAAAAATTAAAATCGTTTAAAATTCGGTACATTTACAATTCAAGGGATATTTATACACCCATAAAATTGTCGCTAATAGAATGGATCATTCATTCCTTCATTCGAAAAAGAAAAGAAAGAACATTTTTTCATATAACCACAAAAATTTTATGAAAACTGCAAAATAAGAATACAAGATTTTTGTTTTTAATTTGGTAGATTGTGGTAAGACTTTCTTCAACTTTCGGTAGATTATTTTTGGCACGAGTGGTGCACTTATTAGCCAAATTGACCGAAACTAGAAGTAAAATTTACCGATTTTGTTTCTCGAACTCATACAAGACATTGGGGTAAAATCTATAGTATTTAGATTTCTAATTATGTGTAAGGCGTTATTTCATCGGATTTGCTTGTACGCTTAGAGTATTTTCTGTCCAAGTAAATATTTAAACAAAATGTGGGTCAATTTTTTTTCCTTGGTTAATTTTTGAAAAATATTAATACCGCTTTTGGAAAACTGTCCTGTCGTGATACCCTATATGAGCTTAAAATGTTTGACTGTGGTGGCGAAGCCTTTTTTGAAATATTTGCCCAGTGTGACGCAATGCTTAAAATTTCTTAAAAATTCAAACAAGAATGGATCTTAAAAATCAAGAATCGGATGTAGATGTTTTAAATACAAGTTGAACCTACCTTTTTCATGGAGTGTCTCATTAAATCCAGAAATTTTATATATTTTTAAGTAATACGCTACGACCAGGGGTTTCAAAGTAAACTATGCTATTGATCCATGGTGGTGGGCAGTATGTATTTGTTTATTTTAATTTCCATACGATCCGCTCAAAACTATGCTATTTTTTGTCATCTAAATAATAAATTCTCTCTTTTTTTAGGTGCTCCTGCATCGAAACTCGTAATGGGTTTGGCTTTCTATGGACGTTCTTTCCAATTGTGGGATACAATGCAAACAACTCCTGGTTCGGCTATTTCCGGCTTGGGAGCTGCAGGACCATACACTCAAGAAAATGGCTTCTTAGGCTTCAATGAAATATGCTCCAATGAAGGTAGCTGGACCACCGTATTCGATACAACACACCGTGTCCCATATATGTACAAAGACAATCAATGGGTGGGCTATGATGATGTTCAAAGTCTAAATATGAAATTGGATTTTTTAATTACAAAAAATCTTGGAGGAGCTATGATCTGGTCTATTGAAACTGATGATTTTCGTGGACATTGTGGCGGTGGGCAATTTCCTTTATTAAATGCCATTAACAAAAAATTGATAAGGAGTGGACAAACTTCATCAACGCAACCAAGTACTACCACTTTGAAGCCATACTCAACAAGTACAACAACAAAGTCTCCATCTTCATTGGACTGCGAAAGGGATGGTTTCTTTGTCCATCCCATTGATTGTACCAGATACTATAGATGTGTGACAGGTATTCGATATGATTTTATATGTCCCGCTGGTTTGCATTTTGATGAACATTCATCAAATTGCGTATGGCCAGATGAAAGTAATTGTGGTAACTGAAAGAGATTTAATATAAAATTATTGAAGTGAAAATTTAATCCAAATGTATATGGGAGATTCAAAAATTGTATAATAAAATTTTATAAAAACCAATGTATAACCTGATTTTAAATACTCATAAAAATTAAATACTCAAAATTGTCTACAGAAATAAAATTTTGACAAAATTTTCTATAGAAAGAAAATTTACACAAAATTTTCTTTGAAAATATAATTTAGACAACATTTTCTATAGAAATAAAATTTTGATAAATTTTTCTATACAAATAAAATTTTGACAAATTTTTCTATAGAAATAACAAAACGAATGGAAATAAAATTTTGACAAAATTTTCTATAGAAATAAAATTTTGACAAAAATTTCTATAGAAATAAAATTTTGGCAAAATTTCTATAGAAATAAAATCTTAACAACATTTTGTATAGAAATACAATTTTTACAAAATTTTCTATAGAAATAAAATTTTGACAACATTTTCTATAAAAAAAAGTTTTGAAAAAATATTCTATAGAAATAAAATTCTGACAAAATTTTCTATAGAAATAAAACTTTGACAAAATTTTCTATAGAAATAAAATGTTGAAAAAATTTTCTATAGAAATAAAATTTTGACAAAATTTTCTTTAAAAATTTAGATAAAATTTTCTTTAGAAATAAAATCTTAACAACATTTTCTATAGAAATAAAATTTTGACAAAATTTTCTATAGAAATAAAATTTTGACAAACTTTTCTATAAAAATAAAGTTTTGAAAAATATTCTATAGAAATAAAATTCTGACAACATTTTCTATAGAAATAAAATTTTAACAAAATTTTCTGTAGAAATAAAATTTTGACAAAATTTTCTATAAAAATAAAGTTTTGAAAAATAGTCTATAGAAATAAAATTTTGACAAAATTTTCTATAGAAATAAAATTTTGTTGTTTTTGATTTCAGCTTAAAACCATCCCAGCAAAACAATTTGGAAGTTCTTCTTAAAGCACAACTTTAAAAGCACTTCCAAAAATGTCCTCCCAAAGATGTTCTTTATTTGAACTGCACAGGAAGTTCATTTGAGTAAATTGTTTATAACTCGTTTTTTTCATATTTTCAATGGAAAATTTAAAATTTTATTGTTTCAAATGGGTTAAAAACAGATTAAAAATTAATAAAATAGTGCAAATTATTTAAATTTTGCGAAAAAATGCTAAATCCTTTCTAGAAAAATTGCGTCTAGGCCCCCTTCAACCTCCAGGTCCAGGAAGGGGGCCGCCCTTTTTTAAAGTACAGTGACAAAACTAAAATTTGTGGACTTTCTGAAATTTTACTAAGAACTTGGGAGAGATTATGAAATTTATATGAGGTATATGATTTTTTAATATTTGGACGGGGAAAAATAAAAGGGCACATAGAGACCAGAGAATGAAGCCGCCGAGTCGCGCCGCCGATTTTAGCCGTCGCCGACCCGTTTTTAGCAGTCGATGCCGCCGCCGAATATGTCGACTCATCTCGACTCAAATTTAGCCGCCAATTAATCTAAAATATTGATTTATATCAGAAAAATTTAATAATATTTGTTATAGTTTTTGCCAAAATTTTGAACTTTCCACTTTCAATCAATTAGTATTAAGTTGCTATAATAGTTTTACAAAAATTTAGCTCAACAAATTTGAATGAAATGTAAATTTGATTGTAAGATTGGTTGTACAACTAATCTCATCACAATTCGGAAAACTTCAAATTGATTTTATAATAGATAATTTTGCGCCGCCGAACAGACAATTTTTTATCGGCTTAGCCGTCAAGCCGCCGCCGCCGGAGGCAAAAATTTAGTGTTAGCCGCCGCCGACAAAAATGGGTCGGCTTCATTCTCTGATAGAGACCTCTTTTCTCCTCAAGTACATACCGTGAAACAATTAAATTTTACCAATTTATTTGAAATTTACAGAGGATGTGGGGTAGGTTATATTATTATAATGGATATCTGATTTTCTGATATTCGGAAGGGAAGAGGTACCTCCCCTTGCGGTTTTCTGGGACTTCTACACAATATACGCTCTATCATTTTTCGATATTGGGACGGGGAGGGAGACCTCCTGCAAAACTGAAAAAATAGAATTCTCGAGTTTACTCGAAATTTACAAAGGCCATATGAAATCAATATGGTGTACTTGATTTTTGGGTATTTGGACGGGAACCTTCTCTTTGCCCCACACTATGAAACTTGAAGGAACGTTTTTGGATTTTCTTCGAATTTTCAAAGAAAATGACGTCCCTTTACAAAAAACAGAGCAAAATCTAACCTTCTCCTATTTACTTGAAATTTAGAGAAGATGATTAAGGGGAAGGGGAAGAGTGAAGTTGTGTTGTTTGTGAAATGCATACACGCACAGAAAAAACATGTTTGGACATGGTTGCCGCATCCATTTAATGCTTATTTAGAGTATTTAATTGTCGCGAAAACCATGTATTTTGTCTTTGTAAAAATAATTTTCGAGCGGAGAAAAATATATGTTGGCAATAAGCATTTAAATGGTTCTCAAATGCCGCAAACATGTTCTATTATATAAATGATAGATTTTGAGACCATTATATGGTCAGGAAAATCATGTACCTGACCATTCAATTTTTTTTACTTTTTTGCAAAGAAAAAAGTATTTTTATAGTTTACGTATAGACATGTATACAACCATTACACTGCCATAAAGACCATGTACATTGTTTTCGTGACCATTTAATTTTTTAATTTTTTTGCAGCGACAAGAATTTTATAAAAACATTGAGCAGGTACACACGATTTTCATTTTGCGCGTCAGTCGTGTGTTGATTGTTTCTTGGAATGGACGGAGAATACGGAATTATTGTGTTTTGTGTTAATTTATTTATTCAGAAATGGCACGTGGTTTTATGTGAATACAAAAAAGGAAAGTGTAATTGAAAAAAATATACCTGGTTTTTGTTCTGCATTTTGATATATGGTATAATTTATTTTTATTTGCAGTTACATGATGTCTGCGTTTGTACATTTGATGGGCACGAAGTAAATATGGAATGATTACTTATTGTTGAAATTGAACCAAACTAGAGTGTGTAAAAATATGTGAAGTTTGCTTGCACAACATTATAAATATAAATAAACAATGAATTAGTTTATAAATAAATAAAAACAAATAAATAAAGTTGATTTTGTGTTTTCTTTTCTCAAGTGGCGTCCTTTTTTCGACGACGAAAAAAGTTTTTTCATAAAAATCAAAACATTTTAGGTTGTGACCATGTTCTTTTAACTAGAAGAAAAACATTTTTGTCGAATAACATAACATTTTAGATCGTGACCATTGTCTTTTAATGGAAACAAAATTCTTTTTATCAATATAATAACATTTTAGATGAGGACAATTGTATTTTTCTTAGAACCATGTTCACTGAGCCAACATGGTTGCAGGTTAAAATGTTACATGGTCGCCGCAAAAATAGCTGCTATCATATTATTTTGCTCTTCGAATATGATTGTGGCAATCATGTTTCTTCTCTGCGTGTATAAAGTACGTGAATTTACGATATCTCGTCGGGGAGGAGCGAAGGAGGGGGTTTACCCTTTGTCTGATTTTTTGAAAGTAGAAAGTAGAGGATTGTCGATAAATGGGAACTCGGTACATAATTTTATGATTTTTCCCACAGGCTTCTTCCAGACATTTTTAAGTAAAACAAGTATATACGGCCGTAAGTTCGGCTAGGCCGAATCTTATGTACCCTCCACCATGGATTGCATAGAAACTTGTACTAAAGACTGTCCATACGGGGTATATATTAAACAAAAAAGGCCGGGTCGGACCAATTTTGCTCCTCCAATAGCTCCGGAAGTCAAATCTGGGGATCGGTTTAAATGGGGGTTATATACACGCAGAGAAGAAACATGATTGTCACAATCATATTTGAAGAGCAAAATAATATGATAGGAGCTATTTTTGCGGCGACCATGTAACATTTTAACCTGCAACCATGTTGGCTCAGTGAACATGGTTCTAAGAAAAATATAATTGTCCTCATCTAAAATGTTATTATATTGATAAAAAGAATTTTGTTTGAATGAAAAGACAATGGTCACGATTTAAAATGTTATGGTATTCATTAAAAATGTTTTTCTCCTAGTTAAAAGAACATGGTCACAACCTAAAATGTTTTGATCTTTATGAAAAAACTTTTTTCATCGTCGAAAAAAGGACGCCACTTGAGAAAAGAAAACACAAAATTAACTTTATTTGTTTGTTTTTATTTATTTATAAACTAATTCATTGTTTATTTGTATTTATAATGTCGTTCAAGCAAACATCATATATTTTTACACACTCTATTTTATTTCAATTTCAACAATAAGTAATTATTCCATATTTACATCGTGCCCATCATGTAACTGCAAATAAAAATAAATGATCCATATAGCAAAATGCAGAAAAAACAGGTACATTTTTTTCAATTACACTTTCCTTTTTTGTGTTCGCATAAAACCAGGTGTCACTTCTGAATAAATAAATTAACACAAAACACAGTAAATCCGTATTCTCCGTCCATTCCAAGAAACAATCAACACACGACTGACGCGCAAAATGAAAATCGTGTGTACCTGCTCAATGTTTTTATAAAATTATTTTCGCTGCAAAAAAGTTAAAAAATTAAATGTTCACGAAAAAAATGTAAATGGTCTTTATGGCCATGTAATGATTCTAGACATGTCTATACTTAACCTGTAAAAATACTTTTTTCCCTGTAAAAAAGTAAAAAAATTGAATGGTCAGGTACATGATTTTCCCGACCATTTAATGGTCTCAAATTCTATCATTAAATGATAGAACATATTTGCGGTATTTGAGAACAATTCAAATGTTTATAGCCACCATACATTTTTCTCCGCTCGAAAACTATTTTTACAAAGACATGGTTTTCGCGGAAATTACATGCTCTAGATAAGCATTAAATGGATGCGGCAACCATGTCCAAACATGGTTTTTCTGTGCGTGTATAATTAAGACCGGTGTGGACCAATTTTTTCATGGTTGTTAGAGACCATATACTAACACCACGTACCAAATTTCAACCGGATCGTGTGCATTTTGGTTTTCCAAGGGCCTATATATATATAATTATGGACCGATGTGAACCACTTTTTGCATGTTTGTTAAAGACCATATACTAGCACCATGTACCAAATTTCAGCCGGATCGGATAAAATTTGGTTCTCTTAGAGGCTCCACAAGCCAAATCTGGGTATCAGTATATATGGGGGCTATATATAATTATGGACCGATTTGGACCAATTTTTGCATGGTTATTAGAGACCATATACTAACGCCATGTACCAAATTTCAGCCGGATCGGATGAAATTTGCTTCTCTTAGAGGCTCCGCAAGCCAAATCTGGGGATCGGTTTATATGGGGGCTATACGTAAAAGTGGTCCATTTTCAATACCGTCCGACCTACATCAATAACAACTACTTGTGCCAAGTTTCAAGTCGATAACTTGTTTCGTTCGGAAGTTAGCGGGATTTCAACAGACATGCTCAGATCGACTCAGAATTTCCCCACGACCCAGAATATATATACTTTATGGGGTCTTAGAGCAATATTTCGATGTGTTACAAACGGAATGAGAAAATTAATATACCCCCCCCCCCTCCCATGGTGGAGGGTATAAAAATTAAATTTACATGAGGTTGACAGGTTACGTAGAGGGTGCTTCATTTTCCGGTATATGTTTGGGAAAGGCATGTTCTCCCTGTCCAACACTTTAACAAATGTTAATATAGTCAATTTTTAAGTACTTTTACTTTCTCCGATTTATTGGACGGTATGTTGAGGAGAAGAAACCATGCTTGAAATTCACAGGAAATGTAGAAGATTGTCCAATGATTTGAATATAGAACAATTAAAAAACAAAAAAATGGTTGAAAGTGAACACCCCCTACCCGACGTTTGTTAAGCCGATCCGTTTTACCTCCAATTTTTTTGAAATGTACGAGACTCGTGTGTGAAAACTATGGAGTGATTAATAAGTACTTCAGTTTTTGTGCCAGATTTCCCCTGACCCCACTCTTTAAAAGAGTTTAAATCTTTTCGAATTTGTTTTCAGATCGAAGGATATGGTTGACTAAGCTAACGAAAATATGACTCGGGAGACGCAGCGAAGCGAGCCCATTTACGCTAGTATTCATATAAAATAGGTTCAAAGTGAAACTCTGGCTTCTGGGGCCAATTAAATCCATATGGGACCAAAGATATAAATGGGAGATGTAACTAAATCTGAGCCGATTTGGAACAAATTTAGCATACATATTTAGAATTTTAATTACTATCTCTGAACAATTTCACGAAAATCGTAGTAAAATCTTGGCCCTAGGGTCATATAAGCACACACATCGGGCGAAAGATATATATTGGTGCTATATCTAAATCTGAACCGATTTGGCAGATATTTACAGGACTCACAAAACATTCGCATGTACGAAATTAGACGAATTTTGGTCCATAAACACGTCAATTATGACCAAATCGTTGAATAATATATTTGGCAGCTATATCTAAATCAGAACTAATAAAAATAAATAGGGATTGTCTTTATGACGAAGTAAGATCTTGTACCAAAGTTGAGGACGATCGGATTTAAAATGCGAGCTATACTTTGCACACTCGACTTAGTTTGGGCGCCCAAAACTATGCTCTATAAATATAACTGTTTGACTTTATGGATTGCTTATGCCTTGATGGCTATAGCAATTTCATTACAGCGAAAATCAAATCGTAAAAAATTGTTGTTTGTCTAAAATTTCGTTTGGGAGAAAAGATTTATTTTTTCGTGTGTAATTCTTTTCTTTTTCTTTTATCATTTATTATAAATTAAATTGTGTACTTTTGAAATTGTTTATTTGTTATTAATTAAATAAAATTTATTTTTTATTTATTTTTATTAAACAAAATGATTTGATAAACCATACCAAAACAATAACATAGAGTTCGTTGAATTAAGAAAATAAACAAACATCGTCTCATCGAAAATGTTAAATCAACAAAATAACGGCAAGTGCATTCGGAACAAGCCTAAATAATAGAAAGTATGCTTCATATCAAATTTTATTAAAAAATTTCCTTCAAGAAAGAAGTTTATTCAATGTATTTAAATGCTTGTTAAATGCGATTTTACTGTCAATAATAACTCATTTGAATACACGAAAGGTAGTAAGAAATCTTAAAAATGTTAAAATTCGCTTATTTTTTAGCCACGATTTTGTGCTTAAGTACAACAGTGAAAGCAGATGGTAACTTTTATTGTATTTATTTTTTTTGATATTTTTATACTTTGAAAAATATCTTTTTTTCTCAGGTAAAATCATAACTTGCTATCATAGCTCTTGGGCTATATATCGACCGAGTTTTGGAAAATTTGAACTTGAGAATATTAATGCAAATCTATGCACCCATTTGAGTTACAAATTCTTTTTTGGTATCGATGGCGATAGTGGTGAATTCAAGATATTGTATCCTTCGCTTGATTTAGATCATGGTAAGTTTACACCAAAAATTAATTAAGATACCAAGAAAGAATTGGCTTTAACCACAACTTTCAATCCTTCTGAGGAACAACACTCACTCAAAAAAAGTAAACCCAATATTTCACTAAAGCCGATTTAATTCTATTTGAGTTCATAGAATTATTACGTTTTAAGAAAGTTTTCATGACTTTAATAAATTTTTGCGTACGTTAGTTAAGTTAACTAAAACAGAGGAAAAAATTATATACAAATGAAGCATAAAGATTAACTAAATTCGCGTCTCTTCAAAATAGTTCAGAATTTCTTAAAATTTGTAAGTTTTACCAATAATGAGTCCATCATGCACTTCGTATGGTTCATTGTTGGGTTTAATGAACTGCCTGAATTTATTCTGATAATTGGTTGATAGTTTTGCTGCAAGTAGAGGATGCTGATGAGGAATGTGGTAATTCCGACACGTGCGTCCATCCAACCATCTTGCAGTCTATAGGGCTTTGCCCAAATAAATTTGACAAGCATACTTTTCCTCTGTTGGTTAAGCTACACTTGTAGTTAAGTCAATGCATGGCTTTAAGCTGAGATAAAAAAAAAAAACAACAATAAAATTTTATTTCTATAGCAAATTTTGTCAAAATTTTATTTCTATAGAAAATTTTTTCAAAATTTTATTTCTATGGAAAATTTTGTCAAAATTGTATTT
The DNA here is from genome assembly GCF_050003625.1 of Haematobia irritans. NCBI lineage: Eukaryota > Metazoa > Arthropoda > Insecta > Diptera > Muscidae > Haematobia > Haematobia irritans. The sequence continues at coordinate 118,987,674 of NC_134401.1, forward strand.
CTATAGAAAAATTTGTCAACATTTTATTTCTATAGAAAATTTTGTCAAAATTTTATTTCTATAGAAACTTTTGTCAAAATTTTATTTCTATAGAAAATTTTGTAATATTTTTTTCCTATAGAATTTTTTGTTAAACTTTTATTTCTATAGAAAATGTTGTAAATTTTTTTTCCTAAGAAATTTTTGTTAAAATTTTATTTCTATAGAAATTTTTGTTAAAATTTTATTTCTATAGAAAATTTTGTCAAAATTTTATTTATAGAAAATTTTGTCAAAATTTTATTTCTATAGAAAATTTTGTCAAAATTTTATTTCTATAGAAAAATTTTGTCAAAATTTTATTTCTATTGAAAATTTTGTAATATTTTTTCCTATAGAAATTTTTGTTAAAATTTTATTTCTATAGAAAATTTTGTCAAAATTTTATTTCTATAGAAAAATTTGTCAAAATTTTATTTCTATAGAAAATTTTGTCAAAATTTTATTTCTATAGAAAAATTTGTCAACATTTTATTTCTATTGAAAATTTTGTCAAAATTTTATTCTTATAGAAAATTTAGTCAAATTTTATTTCTATGGAAAATATTATCAAATTTTCTTTCTATAGAAACTTTTGTCAAAATTTTATTTCTATAGAAACTTTTGTCAAAATTTTATTTCTATAGAAAATTTTGTCAAAATTTTATTCTTATAGAAAATTTTGTCAAATTTTATTTCTATGGAAAATATTATCAAATTTTCTTTCTATAGAAACTTTATTTCTATAGAAAATTTTGTCTAAATTTTATTTCTATAGAAACATTTGTCCAAATTTTATTTCTATGGAAAATTTTGTAAAAAATTTATTTCTGTGGAAAATTTTGTCTAAATTTTATTTCTATAGACAATTTTGTCAAAATTTTATTTCTATAGAAAATTTTGTCTAAATTTTATTTCTATAGAAAATTTTGCCAAAATTTTATTTCTATAGAAAATTTTGTCAAAATTGTATTTCTATAGAAAATTTTGTCAAAACTTTATTTCTATAGAAAATTTTGTCAACATTTTATTTCTATAGAAAATTTTGTTAAAATTTTATTTCTATAGAAAATTTTGTCAAGATTTTATTTCTGTGGAAAATTTTGTCAAAATTGTATTTCTATAGAAAATTTTGTCAAGATTTTATTTCTGTGGAAAATTTTGTCAAAATTGTATTTCTATAGCAATAAAATCAAAATTTTATTTCTATAGAAAAATTTGCCAAAATTTTATTTCTATAGAAAATTTTGTTAACATTTTATTTCTATAGAAACTTTGGTCAAAATTTTATTTCTATAGAAAATTTTGTCAAAATTTTATTCTTATAGAAAATTTTGTCAAATTTTATTTCTATGGAAAATATTATCAAATTTTCTTTCTATAGAAACTTTATTGCTATAGAAAATTTTGTCTAAATTTTATTTCTATAGAAACATTTGTCCAAATTTTATTTCTATGGAAAATTGTGTAAAAAATTTATTTCTGTGGAAAATTTTGTCTAAATTTTATTTCTATAGACAATTTTGTCAAAATTTTATTTCTATAGAAAAATTTGCCAAAATTGTATTTCTATAGAAAATTTTGTTAAAATTTTATTTGTATAGAAAATTTTGTCAACATTTTATTTCTATAGAAAATTTTGTTAAAATTTTATTTCTATAGAAAATTTTGTCAAAATTTTATTTCTATAGAAAATTTTGTCAAAATTTTATTTCTATGGAAATTTTGCCAACATTTTATTTCTATCGAAAATTTTGTTAAAATTTTATTTCTATAGAAAATTTTGTCAAGATTTTATTTCTGTGGAAAATTTTGTCAAAATTGTATTTCTATAGAAATAAAATCAAAATTTTATTTCTATAGAAAAATTTGCCAAAATTTTATTTCTATAGAAAATTTTGTTAACATTTTATTTCTATAGAAACTTTGGTCAAAATTTTATTTCTATAGAAAATTTTGTCAAAATTTTATTCTTATAGAAAATTTTGTCAAATTTTATTTCTATGGAAAATATTATCAAATTTTCTTTCTATAGAAACTTTATTTCTATAGAAAATTTTGTCTAAACTTTATTTCTATAGAAACATTTGTCCAAATTTTATTTCTATGGAAAATTTTGTAAAAAAATTTATTTCTGTGGAAAATTTTGTCTTAATTTTATTTCTATAGACAATTTTGTCAAAATGTTATTTCTATAGAAAATTTTGTCTAAATGTTATTTCTATAGAAAATTTTGCCAAAATTTTATTTCTATAGAAAATTTTGTCAAAATTGTATGTCTATAGAAAATTTTGTCAAAACTTTATTTCTATAGAAAATTTTGTCAACATTTTATTTCTATAGAAAATTTTGTTAAAATTTTATTTCTATAGAAAATTTTGTCAAGATTTTATTTCTGTGGAAAATTTTGTCAAAATTGTATTTCTATAGAAATAAAATCAAAATTTTATTTCTATAGAAAAATTTGCCAAAATTTTATTTCTATAGAAAATTTTGTTAAAATTTTATTTCTATAGAAAATTTGTACAACATTTTATTTCTATAGAAAATTTTCTCAAACTTTTATTTCTATAGAAAATTTTGTCAAAATTTTATTTCTATAAAAAATTTTGTCAAAATTTTATTTCTATGGAAATTTTGTCAAAATTTTATTTCAGTAGAAAATTTTGTCAAAATTTTATTTCTATAGAACATCCTGTTAACATTTTATTTCTATAGAAAATTTTGTACAATTTTTTTTCCTATAGAAATTTTTGTTAAAATTTTATTTCTATAGAAAATTTTTTTAAAATTTTATTTCTATAGAAAATTTTGTTAAAATTTTATTTCTATAGAAAATTTTGTCAAAATTTTATTTCTATAGAAAAATTTGTCAAAATTTTATTTCCATTGAAAATTCTGTCAAAATTTTATTCTTATAGGAAATTTTGTCAAATTTTATTTCTATGGAAAATATTATCAAATTTTTTTTCTATACAAACTTTTGTCAAAATTTTATTTCTCTAGAAAATTGTGTCAAAATTTTATTCTTATAGAAAATTTTGTCAAATTTTATTTCTATGGAAAATATTATCAAATTTTCCTTCTATAGAAACTTTTGTCAAAATTTCATTTCTCTAGAAAATTTTGTAAAATTTTGTTTTCCTATAGAAATTTTTGTTAAAATTTTATTTCTATAGAAAATTTTGTAAATTTTTTTCCAATAGAAATTTTTGTTAAATTTTTATTTATATAGAAAATTGTGTTAAAAATTTACTTCTATAGTAAATTTTGTCAAAATTTTATTTCTATAGAAAATTTGCTTAACATTTTATTTCTATAGAAAATTTTGTCAACATTTTATTTCTATAGAAAATTTTGTCAACATTTTATTTCTATAGAAAATTTTGTCAACATTTGATTTCTATTGAAAAGTTTGTCAACATTTGATTTCTATAGAAAATTTTGTCAAAATGTCATTTCTGTAGAAAAATTTGTCAAAATTTTATTTTTATAAAAAATTTTGTCAAAATTTTATTTCAATAGGCGATTTTATTAAAATTTTATCTCTACAGGAAATGTTGTCCATAGAGACATGTCATTTCGAGTTTACACTAATAAAAATATTTACGTGATATTAAAGATTACGCAACCTAATTTTTAGAATGCGCAATTTACAAAATATTAAAGACAAATTTCTTTAAAATAATGCTGGTTTAATTAAAATAAAGTTTATAATAATTGCTTCAAAAAAATTTGTAAATTTGGGACACATATTTTGAAAATATTGAAGTCACTGATCTAAGGCAAATTGTCTTAAAATAAGGAAATACATTAGAGATATATATTTTAATTTTAATTTTATTGATCGTAGATTTAAAGCCCGATATGTCGCTAATAAAATGTCTTTATTTGAAAGAAGCCACATTGGCTCGGAATCAATACACAAATTCTTAAGGGAAGTTCTAAATTTTTGTGGATTGAAGTAAATTTTTGTGAGTGTAATTCTAATTTTATAGTGTCATAGATTTAAAGAAGTCACGGTATTTATTGTAAAGAAAACGTTTCTTTGGCTCGGAATCAATACCAACATCGTTTAGTGAAGTTCAAAAACTTTGGATACAAGCAAAATTGTAAGAGGGGCAAAAATTTTGAAAATTCAAAAAGTCCAGATCTTATCGCCGTTTTCATGTTTTCTAAAAGGTGAACTTGATCAAATGGTTCTTTTGTCTCAACTACATCATGCATCTTCAATTTGTGGCCGGCCAATTCGAGATGGTTGTTAACGTTTTCGGGACACATCATGGCTCATAGTTCATAGCTCGTCAAAACCTTTTTTTAGTCCATTCTTCCATCATTGACATTCGAATCGTAGCCTCACTTTTGAAATTAACAACTGTAGCGCACTGAAAAAACAGTGAACCCTTTTCCATTGCAAAATGAACTAAACTGTAGTAATATTGACCATGATTTAGCCCTTAAGATTTTTTTCAACTTGTCTAGTTTATAATTCTCTTAAATTTTAGTTCATCTATAACATTGTAGTTTAGTTCATTTTTACAACACCATAAGATTTATATACCCCTACCAAGTTAAAAAGTCAGTATTATTTTGTTTTACTTGCTTATTTTGTGGGAAACCCGATAATAAAAATTGGATAACAGTCTCTTTAAAATGTCGACGACTAAACTATTTTTAAATCAATCATTCCACAGTACAGAGAAATTAAATAATTAAAGGAACAACAAACCGTTTTACTATTATGAAAATTTTCATACATTAAAATTAAACTTTCTTTAAGCAAAAGTACTTTATTGTAAAAACTTATGATGAAAGTTCTTAATACAATGTTTTTTGTGAATAAAAATTATGACCACGTGGAACAGAGAGTAGTTCATTTGAACCCGCTGTTTGGACATTTTGACTTATCCTTTTTTTATTCATCGTAGGTAATTTTTTCACATATCTTGCTGGAAAAAAATGGAAACAATAATGAAAATTGTTAAAAATTAACACCATGTAATGAAATATAATTTTAATTCTTCATTTTAACTTGTAACTTACCATATTTGGGGGCATTTTATCGAATGGTGTAAGGAATTCAACTTTTCTTTGGAAAACGTATCTAATAAAATTGGTACCTGAAACAATTAGAGAAATAATGAAGTATTCTATATAAACTCATAAAACTGTGTTGTTATCGATGTGAAGGATATAATAAAATAAATATTCTAGTTGAAAGAAAGCCAGAGTTTTAATATAAAACTTACCAATTCTCTATTAAATTGTACGCTGAGGGGAAATAAAAAAGTTGTCCAAATTTATTTGGGTTACTCTGAAATTAAATATTATATAAAATTATTAAATACGTTTTCAAAAAATCTAATGAAAAAAATAATAATATGCATTAAAAACCAAATATTCTTGATAACCCTAGACAGTCATCATTCGTCAAAATGACGACACGTAATTTCATTTTCGATTTAAAATGCATTTTAGTCTATTGGGAAATGGTGAATTTAAGTTATACTAATTCGACCGTTTTATGAATTTTTGATTTATACTACTTAAAACCACATTGAATAAGAAAATAAACTCAAGTTTGGTTCACTTTTTCGCTCACGATGAAAATTTTAGTTAATGTACAAAAAATAAGGATGACTGTCCAGGGCTATAAGAAAGTTAAAGAATCCTTACCAATTCACTATTAAATTACAAGCAAAGGAGTACTAAAAATGTGTCCAAATGTTTAAGGGGTTATTCTGAAATTAAATATTTGTTATACCCTGCTCCACACTGTGGAACACGGTATTATAAATTAGTGCATATGTTTTTTACATTAAAAATATTACATTGGTTTCCAAAAAATTTGATTAAAGAAATACTAAAATAAGGCATTAAAAACCTGTAATTTTGATGATACAAAGGTCACAAAAACGTAAATATTCTAGTTAAAATAAAGCCAATTTTTAAAAGAAAACTTACCAATTCTCTATGTTTTATTTGTTCGAATCCATCTGGAGTTGCTCTGAAATTAAATATTGTTTTTACAACAAAGAAAAACATTAAACTGGTTTCCAAAAAAATTAATTAACAAATAATAATATACATTAAAAATATTCTTTTTAAAAGAAAGTCATATTAAAAAAAATACTTACCAATTTATGAATAAACTATACGCTGAGATATAACAAAAATTTTCCAAATTCATCTGGAATTGAATATTAATTTTTTACATAGAATAATAAAAATTTCAATACACTTTCAATTTCAACATATTTTCCTAAATATTCGTAATAACTTTTTTCTAAACTACTGATAAAATATTAATAACTTTCATTTAAAAGGTTTAATAAACAAACACCAATATATGTCTCAAAAATCCAAAATATTCCATGCCTTTATACTCTCTTGTTGCATACCTACTTAAAAGATGCAACAGCCCACGCCAACGCCAACTATACAACTGAAGCATGCCAAACAAAACCAAGCAAAGCCAAAACATTCCTACAACAACAAAAACACATGTGCCTTTATTGAAAACAACACCTCATCCAGCCAAATAAACCATCTGCGAATATCAAACACACACACACAAACCACTAAATGAACAAAAATAAAAACAACCCCACGCTCATGTATACACAACAACACTCAAGTAACATCATCTTTACATTAATCACATTCCACTATGCCGATAAAGATCTCTGTGCTATGCATTAGTTCATCGCATCTGCTGACAATTTACTCTAAGAATAATATTCGTAAAGGCACACCAGTTTATGAACGATGAAACGTTTAACTTAAAATTTGCAAAATGTTCATGAAATGTTATCTACCATTTTTGACGAAAATGTCTATAAATTTAATTACATGTGAACTAAAAATATTTCATTGGGTAATTTTTTACCAACAATTATTAACTATAGGAATTGTCAGTAAGAAATTGCTATCCACTTTCAAGTTCATTTTTCGTAAAAAAATATTTTCTCATACAAAAAAATCTTATACTAAATTGCACTTATTATTTAGAAAATACTTTACATTTCACAAGTAGTTTTATAGCATAAGAAACGAATTTTTAACTACCAGTTAAGAAATTTTTTAAGGAAATTTCCATCGTATTTTGTAGGCCATGAACTAAACGATTGCTACTTAGAATTTGTAAAATTTCCTTTCGAGTAGTTAATTTTCGTTGAAGATACGAAAAATGAACTAAAATTCTGGAAAATTCTTGTAATAAATTATTGTAAAAATCTTCTTAAATTTACGAGACACTTTTTTTTTTCTGTGCGGAGAAATAAACATATGCATTAAAAACTTGAAATTGAATCAATTTTTTTTGCGTAATAATTAATCAATGTTATATTTCTATTTAAGAATTAATAATAAGAACGATTGCCTTGAAAAGTTCCAATCCCAATTTGAAAGTATTAGCCGTTGTTGGTGGTCATCTTGAGGGTTCCGTTAAATATTCCCTAATGGCTGCTGATCCTATAAAACGAAACAATTTCATACAATCGACATTGGCATTCATTAAACACCAAGGTTTCGATGGCATAACTTTGCATTGGGAATATCCATCAATCGGAGGAGGTTTAGCTGTGGATAAAGATAATTTTGTAACTCTATTGAAAGAATTGAAAGAAGCGTGAGTTGATCTCATCTAAAGAAAAAAACAATATTAATAAATCTTATTTTGTTTTTCATTATGTCCGTATTCCAGCCTAGATCCCCATAATTTATTATTGTCTATTGGAGTTGGAGCTTCCACGGAAACAGCAGCCATATCCTATGATATACCGAACATTTCAAAACATGTGGATTTTATCAATGTCATGACCTATGATTTGCAACCCCAAGGAATTTTAGGATTTAATGCTCCACTCAGGGGACAAAGTCCCAACAATGTTGAAGATTGTATTAATTATTGGCTGATGAATGGTAAGTTATAGTGGGAGAGAACGATAACTAAAAATGGTCCAGCACTTTCCATCTGCCTCGACCCCAGAGTCGGAATATACCAATATTCCATTTGTAATACTATCGAGGAGGCTCATATAACATAAATTATTTTATTTATTTATGTGCACAAAAAAGCTCTAAAAAAGCTCTAAATAAGGTCTCTAACAACCATGCAATAATTGGTCCACATCGGTCCATAACTATATAGAGCCCCGATATAAACCGATCCCCAGATTTGGCTTGCGGAGCCTGAAAGAGAAGCAAATTTCATCGGATCCGGCTGAAATTTGGTACATGGTTTTGGTATATGGTTTCTAACAACCATGCAAAAATTGGTCCACATCGGTCCAAAATTATATATAGGCCCCGATCCGGCTGAAGTTTGGTACATGGTGTTGGTTTATGGTCTCTAACAACCATGCAAAAATTGGTCCACATCGGTCCATAATTATATATAGCCCCCATATAAACCGATTCCCAGATTTGGATTGCGGAGCCTCTAAGAGAAGCAAATTTCATCCGATCCGGTTGAAATTTGGAACATGGTGTTAGTATATGGTCTCTAACAACTGTGCCAGAATTGGTCCATATCGGTCCATAATTATATAGGCTCCATATAAACCGTTCTCCAGATTTGACCTCCGGAGCCTCTTGGAGGAGCAAAATTCATCCGATCCGGTTCAAATTTGGAACGTAGTGTTAGTATATGGCCGCTAACAACCATTCCAAAAGTGGTCCATATCGGTCTATAGTTATATATACCCGATCCCCAATCACACAAAAATTGGTCTATATCGCTTCATAATCATGGTTGCCACTCGAGCCAAAAATAATATACCAAAATTTTATTTCTATAGAAAATTTTGTCAAAATTTTATTTCTATAGAAAATTTTATAAAAATTTTATTTCTATAGAAAATTTTGTTAAAATTTTTCTCTAACAACCATGCAATAATTGGTCCACATCGGTCCATAACTATATATATAGCCCCGATATAAACCGATCCCCAGATTTGGCTTGCGGAACCTGAAAGAGAAGCAAATTTCATCGGATCCGGCTGAAATTTGGTACATGGTTTTGGTATATGGTTTCTAACAACCATGCAAAAATTGGTCCACATCGGTCCATAATTATATATAGGCCCCGATCCGGCTGAAGTTTAGTACATGGTGTTGGTTTATGGTCTCTAACAACCATGCAAAAATTGGTCCACATCGGTCCATAATTATATATAGTCCCCATATAAACCGATTCCCAGATTTGGATTGCGGAGCCTCTAAGAGAAGCAAATTTCATCCGATCCGGTTGAAATTTGGAACATGGTGTTAGTATATGGTCTCTAACAACTGTGCCAGAATTGGTCCATATCGGTCCATAATTATATAGGCTCCATATAAACCGTTCTCCAGATTTGACCTCCGGAGCCTCTTGGAGGAGCAAAATTCATCCGATCCGGTTCAAATTTGGAACGTAGTGTTAGTATATGGCCGCTAACAACCATTCCAAAAGTGGTCCATATCGGTCTATAGTTATATATAGCCGATCCCTAATCACACAAAAATTGGTCTATATCGGTTCATAATCATGGTTGCCACTCGAGCCAAAAATAATATACCAAAATTTTATTTCTATAGAAAATTTTGTCAAAATTTTATTTTTATAGAAAATTTTATAAAAATTTTATTTCTATAGAAAATTTTGTTAAAATTTTATTTTTATAGAAAATTTTTTTAAAATTTAATTTCTATAGAAAATTTTGTTAAAACTTTATTTCTATAGAAAATTTTGTCAAAATTTTATTTCTATAGAAAATTTTGTCAAAATTTTATTTCTATAGAAAATTTTGTTAAAATTTTATTTCTATAGAAAATTTTGTCAAAATTTTATTTCTATAGAAAATTTTGTTAAAATTTTATTTCTATAAAAATTTTGTCAAAACTTTATTTCTATAGAAAATTTTGTCAAAACTTTATTTCTATAGAAAATTTTGTTAAAATTTTATTTCTATAGAAAATTTTGTCAAACTGAATTATATACTTATTTAATCGGTCTGTTTTAGTTTAATATATACCACGTATGGACTTACTTATAATTTAGAAGAAAGTGTTAGGAGGTTTTAAGATACATTGCCATCGGCAAGCGTTACCGCAACCCAAGTAATTCGATTGTGGATGGCAGGGTTTAGAAGAAGTTACTACGCAATCCATGGTGGAGGGTACATAAGCTTCGGCCTGGTCGAACTTACGGCCGTATATACTTGGTTTATTTCTTAAGGGATTCCAAATTCTGGCAAATCATATGAAATTTTCAGGCTGGAAAAATGCTAGACTTTTTGGCAAAATCTAGGCTAAAATTTTAAAATAAATTAAACTAAGTGCTTAAAAAGCAAAATCGGAAGATCGATTTATACACTCAAAGAAAAAATACTTTCCTCCGGAACGAAATTTTAGACAACCGAAATATCCCTTTAATGTAAAGTAGAGGTGTGCACGTGAGTAATATTTTATTCTCGCGTACTCACGCACGATATTGTTTGGTAGAACTCACGCACACTCACGATAAGAAACTTTGTACTCACGCACGAAAATGTCGTCACTCACGAAAAATACATTAACTCATGAAAAATATCGTGACTCACGAATAATTTTGTGATTAATTTTCCTTAGCGACGTGGCTGAATACATGAGCATGAGTAAAATCGAGAGCATTATTAAACTCTTAACATCCCAGGTGTCACTAAAATTGTAAATTAATTCAATTCGTAAGCGTTTTATGTCCATGGGCGTTATTAACATAGTTTCGTGAGCATATTTTTCCGAAATTCGTTACTCACGCACATTCACAACAAAATTATTTTCGTGACTCACGCACGACATTTGGTTTGATAACCAAGCTCATGCACACTCACGCCGTTGCCATCAGCGTGAGTCACGAAAATTTTGTGCCACGTGCACACCTCCAATGTAAAGTATTTTCTTTAAGAGCAAATAAACTCGAATTGAGGACGAATGATGCCTCTAATGTTTTTAAGTTGATGTTAAAGAAAATTTTATAGTGTCAAGAGAAAACCTTGTTTGTCCAAAATTTCGTTCCTCAGAAAAGAAAAGTCTTCCTGCAGTCTATGTGTGTGCTATGTCACCAAATTGTCCGGTGTGACCTAAATTCGAGCATCTTAAAATAAAGTTAAAAAATTAAATTAAAATCGATGTTTCGAAATGTTTCAAATAAAATTTTATGGTGATTGACATAAAAATGGATCGATTCAGCCCATCTTCTAGTCTAACCTTCTAGAAAATATAGGATAATTTGCACCCTTGGAAGTTGCAGCGCAATTACAATCATGCCATTCATTGGCCGATTGAAGAACTCACACAGAAAAAAATTTCACGAAAAATTTTCCAATTAAAATTTTAATTGAGTTTTAAAAACTATTCAATTAAAAATTTAATTGAATCAACAAATTTTTTAATTGAAACAAAAATCAATCACAAAAATTAATAGTATCAATTAATTTTTTAATTGGATCAATTAATTTTTTAATTGACCTTCAATTAATTTTTTAATTGATACTATCATTTCTGTGATTGAAGACATTTCAATTAAAAAATTAATTGGATCAATTAATTTCGTGATTGAATCAGAAAATTTTTTTTTTGTGTGCAATCAAATCTAATTGGCGTAATTACAAAATATGAAGTTTATTCAAAATTTGCGTTTAGCCAGAGTCGGAGTCAAGCAAAATCTTCCGACTCCGATTTCACAGCTCTGGTAGTAGATACTCAAAGCTGACTGCTATAGTAATAGCAGTATCCGTATCCGTAGGAGATAGTAGGACCAAAGGAGAAGGAGAGTGTTGGACAAAAAGCATTCAATAATGGAGCTATTATTCTGAAATTTAGCACAGATTCATTTTTGTAGCCGATTTGAACTTCCGTCAATTTGGATTCGATATGAAACTGGAAATCTGGAGGTAGTTTATGTCCACAAATAGGTTTGTCGAATAGAGTGTTTACGCGTCCATGTTTTGGTATAGCCTCCGTATAGACTTATCCCCAATTTGATTTCTTGGGTTTCTACACAGGAAAAAAATATGACCAAAATATTTCCAATTAAAAAGTTAATTGAAGTTGAATTTTTTTTTTTTCAATTAATAAATTAATTGATAAAATTAACTTTTTAATCATGATAGAAACATTAAGTTAATTAAGTCAATGATTGAAAATTTTAAAATTTTTAATTAAAAAATTAATTGATACAATTAACTTTTTAATCAAATTCGGAAGACTAATTCAGTTAAAAAAGTGCTGATTTTTTTAATTTTTAATTAAAAATGTATCTCAAACAATCATTTGCTAATCCAAATAAAAACTCTAAGCCAATTCAGAAAGTAATTAAAAATAGTTACCTTTTTTAATTAATAAATTAATTGAGTTTTGCAATCAAAATCAATTGAAATTTTAACTGAATCAATTAAAAAATTAATTGAAATTTGCTGAAAAAAATCAATTAATTTTTAATCAAGAATTTTTTCTATGCCCAATTAAAACTGTGATTGATACCATCATTTTCGTGATTGAAGACATTTCAATTAAAAAATTAATTGGATCAATTAATTTGGTGATTGAATTAGAAAAAAAATTTTTGTGTGTACACACAGAAAAAAATTTCACGAAAAATTTTCCAATTAAAATTTTAATTGAGTTTTAAAAAATATTCAATTAAAATTTAAATTGAATCAACAAATTTTTTAATTGAAACAAAAATCAATCACGAAATTAATAGTACCAATTAATTTTTTAATTGAATCAATTAATTTTTTAATTGATACTATCATTTATGTGATTGAAGACATTTCAATTAAAAAATTAATTGGATCAATTAATTTCGTGATTGAATCAGATTTTTTTTGTGTGTAGGCACCAAGATTGATCTCCGATTTTCTCGAAATTGGATATCTAGTTATATTTTAGGTCCACAAATAGGTTTGTCGAATAGAATGTTTACGGGTCCATGTTTTGGTATAGCTCCCCCTATAGACCTATCTTCCAATTTGAATTTCTGACCTCTCAGGTACCTAGATTGAGCTCTGATTTGTCCGAAATTGAGAATCTGGACATACTTTAAATGCTCTAACATGTTTGTCAAACAGAGTGTTTACGGGTCCACGTATTGGTATAGCCACCGTATAGATCCAATTTCTCTCAATTTGATTTTTTGAGCTCTTAGGCATTTATAATGAGCTCCGATTTGCCCGAAATTCGAAATCCAAGCGTACCCAAGCGTTAAAAAATAGGTTTGTCTAATAGAGTACTTACGGGTCCATGGTTGGAGTTTTTAGGCACCTAGATTGAGCTCCGATCTAAATCTATAGGTAGTTTAGGTCCATAAGTAAAAGTAAGTAATTTTGTTCATAAGTCCACGTTTTGATATAGCCCCCATATAGACAGATTTGACTTGTTGGGCTTCTAGATATCGTACTTTTTATCCGATTTGATTGAAATATAACATTTGCAACTATTTTGGATCCACAAGTAAGTAAGGATTTCGTGGGCATTTTTATACCCTCCACCATAGGATGGGGGTTATATTAACTTTGTCATTCCGTTTGTAACACATCGAAATATTGCTCTAAGACCCCATAAAGTATATATATTCTGGGTCGTGGTGAAATTCTAAGTCGATCTAAGCATGTCCGTCCGCCCGTCCGTCTGTTGAAATCACGCTAACTTCCGAACGAAGCAAGCTATCGACTTCAAACTTGGCACAAGTAGTTGTTATTGATGTAGGTTGTCATGGTCTGTCGCATTACATTTGATGTAACACTAAGTACCGGATTTTTTGTTACTTGCTAAATTTAAAACTTTTTTTGTTCAAGTAGTCTTTCGTTTTGAAATTAAAATAATTAAAACTTCATTCAGAGAAAATTTTATTCGATTTCTAAAGCTATCTTTGTTACGTCAAATTCGATTTAAAATTTTAACAAACAAAGAAAAAGAAAAATTGTGAAAAAAAAAATAAAACAAACAGAAAAGGATATCTAACGAAAATTGGCATCGCATTTACCGCGATACATCTTTAATTGATTTCATCTCATACTATCAACTAAGTCGTAAATTTTGTCTCCCTTCATTTTATGGTAAGTTTATTTCGTATTTATCCATTGAGACATACATTTGTATAGATTGAACATTGTTTTTTCCGAATAGGTCGTGGGTCCTTCTGGATCCACGTGCTTCTAACAGCTTGCTTTTTAGCTTGCCTTGTTCCCTTTATTGGATATAAACAACTAAGGATATCTCGACAGATTTACAATTACAGCCATATCATTCTTAAAAACCAGACCAAACTATTTAAGAGAAGACTGCTGCAGAAGTTTCATCATAGAACACTATTTTGCCTGCAAAGCCCAATCAAAACAAGAATTTTTTTTAGAAGTTCCATGGGATATACGTCTCCCACACTTAAATCACCAAATACATTTAACATATATCTACATACAACGAACCATAATTTGTATAGCAAATTGAGCGCATCAAATTGAAGATTTAAAAATTTTCTTTCCTCGAATTAGACTTCACAAATCTCATCATCAGGCCTGAAGACAAAGGATTTGAATTGGTAAGTCAAACTTTATATTTATCTTCAAATTGTGCGCTTAAAAAAAAAAAATACTCGGAATTTCATAATCACTCATAATTTTTACATCGTTACATCTCTTAGTACTTAATTACCATTGAATTTTCTATTATATCATAAACATTACACTATTACATTAAATTCTAAGAATCCGTTCCCAATACTTTTCACTTTACTACATGATTTAATTCTTTTGTTCAATTAACTTTCACTTATTGTTAATAAATATGAATTCTAAACTTTAAATTACTTATTATCTCACGAAAAATGAAGGCGCGTTAACGAAAAGTTACTCTAAACACCCTACAATGGCAGGGTGAGTTAATATATTAGTGGTGGTATGACATCTTTAATCACTATCCCAAGTACTGGATCCCTATTATTGTTTTCATTCACCTCCTTTATTCTTTCTATTCCTCTATTTCGTACTTCAATGAGCTACCTTAAATTTTTATTTATGTCAACGCACCCGTATCCATTACTTGAGAATAAAAACCCCCCTAAGGACTGAGCACGGCTGGGGCTAGAAGGTAGTCACTTTTCACAAGTAATGGATCAGATAGCGAGGAGGGTCGTTACAAGGTCGGATGGTATTGCAAATGGGTCATATCGGTCCACTTTTACGTGTAGCCCCCATATAAATGGACCCAAGGATTTGGCTTGCGGAGCCTCTAAGAGTAGCATATTTCATCCGATCTGGTTGAAATTTGGTACATGGTGTAAGTATATGGTCTCTAGCAACCATGCAAAAATTGGTCCATATCGGTGCATAATTATATATAATTATATAGCCCCCATATAAACCGAACCCCAGATTTGACCTCCGGAGCCTCTTGGAGAAGAAAAGTTCATCCGATCCGGTTGAAATTTGGTACGTGGTGTTATTATATGGTCTCTAACAACCATGCAAAAATTGCTCTATATCGGTCCATAACTATATACAGCCCCCATATAAACCGATCTCCAGATTTATCCTCCGGAGCCTCTTGGAGGAGCAAAATTCATCCGATCCGGTTGAAATTTGGTACATGGTGTAAGTATATGGTCTATAACAACCAAGCAAAAATTGGTCCATAATTATATATAGCCCCCATATAAACCGATTCCCAGATTTGACCTCCGGAACCTCTTGGAGGAGCAAAATTCATCCGATTCGGTTGACATCTGGTACGTGGTGTTAGTATATGGTCTCTAACAACCATGCAAAAATTGCTCCATATCGGTCCATAACTATATATAGCCCCCATATAAACCGATCCCCAGATTTGTGTCCGGAGCCTCTTGGAGGAGCAAAATTCATCCGATCTGGTTGAAATGTAAAAAGTGGTGTTAGTATGTGGTCTCTAACAAACACGCAAGAATTGGTCCATATCAGTCCATAATTATATATAGCCCCCATATAAATCAATCCCCAGATTTGACCTCCGGAACCTCTTGGAGGAGCAAAATTCATCCGATTCGGTTGACACCTGGTACGTGGTGTTAGTATATGGTCTCTAACAACCACGCAAAAATGGCTCCATATCGGTCCATAATTATATATGTCAAATTTCATTTCTATATGTTAGCAAATTTTGGCAAAATTTTATTTCTATAGAAAATGTTTTCAAAATATTAAGTCTATAGAGAATTTTGTCAAAATGTTAATTCTATTAAAAATGTTGTCAAAATTTTATTTCTATAGAAAATTTTGTCAAAATTATATTTCTATAGAAAATTTTGTCAAAATTTTATTTCTATAGAAAATTTTGTCAAAATTTTATTTCTATAGAAAATTTTGTCAAAATTTTATTTCTATATAAAATATTTTCAAAATTTTATTTCTATAGAAAATTTTGTCAAAATTTTATTCCTATAGAAAATTTTGTCCAAATTTTACTTCTATAGAAAATGTTGTAAAAATTTTATTTTGTCAAAATTTTATTTCTATAGAAATTTTTGTCAAAATTTTATTTCTATAGAAAAGTTTGTCAAACTTAATTATATACGTATTTAATCGGCCTTTTTAGTTTAATACATATCACGTATGGACTAGGTTAGGTTAGGTGGCAGCCCGATGTATCAGGCTCACTTAGACTATTCAGTCCATTGTGATACCACATTGGTGAACTTCTCGCTTAACCTAACCTAACGTATGGACTATCTTGCAATTCAGAAGATGGTGTTAGGAAGTTTTAAGATACCTTGCCATCGGCAAGTGTTACTGCAATCCAAATAATTCGATTGTGGATGACAGTCTCCAGTAGAAGTTTCTACGCAATCCATGGTGAAGGGTACATAAGCTTCGGCCTGTCCGAACTTACGGCCGTATGTACTTGTTTCTATATAGATCGATTTGACTTTGTGGCTTCTAGACATCGAAATATTTTTGTCCGATTCTCTTGAAATTTTAAATCTAGATATATCGTAGGTTCACAAATATGTGTGCCAAATATGTTGTGTATCGGTCCATGTGTTGGTATAGCCCCAATATAGATACGATATAACATATATACTGCCAGTTTTTTCCGATTGTCCTGAAATTGGAAAACTATGGGTATTTAGTTCCATAAGTAAATTCGGTTCCTATTGCTAAGAGTTTAATATGGTCCTCATTAGTTAAATAGGGAGGTACCCTATTTAACTTTTTGAGTGACACAAACTTGAAGTAGAAATTTCCCGAGTTTACTTCTCGATCTCATTCGAGGAATGGGAGTAAAAATCTACCGAATTTATATTAAGTTTAAAATTCTTCTAAAACCCAAACAAAAATGGAACCAACGTGGTGCAATTGTTAGCATGCCCGCCTTGCATACACAGGATCATGGGTGCAATCTCTGCTTCGACTGAATACAAACAAAAAAAGCGGTGGATTATCCTCTCTCAGTAATGCTGGTGACATTTTTGAGTGTTTCAAGGCTTCTCTAAGTGGTTCCGTTCGGACTGGACTATAAAAGGAGGTCTCTTGTCATTGAGCTTAATATAGAATCAGGTGGCACTCAGTGATAGGAAAGATGTTCACCACTGTTGTGGTGAAATTAATGCAAATTGCCACTGACGGACCTATCATAGGACTGGGACCGGTGTTCCAGTTTGTCACTGTTTTTAAATATTCATAATTTAATGATTTCCATACTCGCTTGATATAAAAATCTTATTGGATCTACACATTTAGTGAAATAGAATTAGCAGAACAACCAATTGCTCAACATATTTCAAAAGTTTTTCGTTTTTGGTGCGATTCGGATAACCAAAAATGAGAGATTCCTAAGAGTTTGTCCGAGACTAGTTCATGAAGACCTCTCTATGGAGTGCTACTACTAAAATGTCCCAGGACGTGCCCTTAGGAACGAGTCCAAGACGTGTCCTAAAGTGTAAATTTATCCCGTCAATGACAAAGCCATGTTAAAGTGACCGGCCCCTTCCATACGTCTTGACCAGTACTGGGACTGGTTCATACACACCAGGGACTAGTCCTGTACCGGTCCTGTGGTTGATCCATTTCCCGTAGGGAATGAACTAAATAACAGGTTGGCTAGTAAGTCCCCGGTCTGACACATAGATGGCGTCGCTAGTATTAAATGCATATTATTTTTATATAGTACCAACCTTCAAATGATTCTTGTCAAAATTTGACGTCTGTAAGTCAATTAGTTTGTGAGATAGAGCGTCTTTTGTGAAGCAACTTTTGTTATTGTGAAAAAAAAAGAATTTCGTGTTTTGATAAAATACTGTTTTCTGAAGGGAAAAAATACGGTGGAAGCAAAGGCTTGGCTTGATAATGAGTTTCCGGACTCTGACCCAGGGAAATCAACAATAATTGATTGGTATCCAAAATTCAAGCGTGGTTAAATGAGCTCGGAGGACGATGAACGCAGTGGACGCCTGAAAGAGGTGGTTACCGACGAAAACATCAAAAAAAAAATCAACAAAATGATTTTGAATGACCGTTAAATGAAGTTGATCGAGATAGCAGAGGCCTTAAAGATATCAAAGGAACGTGTTGGTCATATCATTCATCAATATTTGGATATGCGGAAGGTCTGTGCAAAATGGGTGCCGCGCGAGCTCACATTTGACCAAAAACAACAACGTGTTGATGATTCTGAGCGGTGTTTGCAGCTGTTAACTGGTAATACACCCGAGTTTTTCCGTCGATATTTGACAATGGATGAAACATGGCTCCATCACTACACTCCTGAGTCCAATCGACAGTCGGCTGAGTGGACAGCGACCGGTGAACCGTCTCCGAAGCGTGGAAAGACTCAAAAGTCCGCTGGCAAAGTAATGGCCTCTGGTTTTTGGGATGCGCATGGAATAATTTTTATCGATTATCTTGAGAAGGGAAAAACAATCAACAGTGACTATTATATGGCGTTATTGGAGCATTTGAAGGTCGAAATCGCGGCAAAACGGCCCCATATGAAGAAGAAAAAAGTGTTGTTCCACCAAGACAACGCACCGTGCCACAAGTCATTGAGAACTATGGGCAAAATTCATTAAATTGGGCTTCGAATTACTTCCCCACCCACCGTATTCTCTGGCCCCCAGCAACTTTTTCTTGTTCTCAGACCTCAAAAGGATGCTCGCAGGGAAAAAATTTGGCTGCAATTAAGATGTGATCGCCGAAACTGAGGCCTATTTTGAGGCAAAACCGAAGGAGTACTACCAAAATGGTATCAACAAATTGGAAGGTCGTTATAATCGTTGTATCGCTCTTGAAGTGAACTATGTTGAATAATAAAAACGAATTTTGACAAAAAAATGTGTTTTTCTTTGTTAGAACGGGGACTTATCAGTCAGCCTGTTAGTCTATGTCTAAGCCTGAAATATCGGGTTGTTACTACACCTAACCTATAAACCGATGGTGTCTCTATGTGTAGAAACTCTATCCATCCATTTGAAGCGATTTCCTTGAGGGAGTATTTTTTAATAATATCCACCTGAAATTCTATGTATTATCAAGTAACCCATTAAAACCTTGAGTTTCCTAAGAAATCTGTTATATTTAACTTTTTGGACGAACTTTCGGCCATATATGCTTGTTTCCATTTCTCATTCGATCCGCTGAAAATCATACAAGAAGTAGGTTTATTTGACTTTTGGGCCTTATTTTATGCCATTTTTTATACCCTGCGCCACACTGTGGAACAGGGTATTATAAGTTAGTGAATATGTTTGCAACACCCAGAAGGAGACGAGATAGACACATGGTGTCTTTGGCAAAAATGCTCAGGGTGGGCTCTTGAGTCGATATAGCCATGTCCGTCTGTCCGTGAACACATTTTTGTAATCAAATTTGGCACAAGTATGTGTTTTGGCTCAGAATAGATCGCTATTGATTTTGGAAGAAATCGGTTCAGATTTAGATATAGCTCCCATATATATTTCGCCCGATAAGGACTTATATGGCCCCAGAAGCTAGAGTTTTACCCTAATTTGCTTAAAATTTTGCACAAGAAGAACAATTAGTAATCTAGTCAAGTGTGCCAAATTTTATTGAAATCGGTTCAGATTTAGATATAGCTCCCATATATATCTTTCGCCCGATATGGACTAATGCGGTCCCAGAAGCCAGAGTTTTACCCCAATTTGGTTAATATTTTGCACAGGGAGTAGAATTAGCATTGTAGCTATGCGTGCCAAATTTGGATGAAATCGGTTCAGATTTAGATATATCTCCCATATATAGCTTTCGGTCGATTTACACTCATATGACCACAGAGGCCAATTTCTAACTCCGATTTAGTTGAAATATTGCACAGGGAGTAGAATTAGCATTGTAGCTATGCGTGCCAAATTTGGTTGAAATCCCATATATATGTTTTTCTGATTTCGACAAAAATGGTCAAAATACCAACATTTTTCTTGTAAAATCACCACTGCTTAGTCGAAAAGTTGTAAAAATGACTCTAATTTTCCTAAACTTCTAATACATATATATCGAGCGATAAATCATAAATAAAGTTTTGCGAAGTTTCCTTGAAATTGCTTCAGATTTAAATGTTTCCTATATTTTGTTACTAACATTGTGTTCCACCCTAGTGCATTAGCCGACTTAAATTTTGAGTCTATAGATTTTGTAGAAGTCTATCAAATTCTGTCCAGATCGAGTGATATTTAATTGTATGTATTTGGGACAAACCTTTTTATATAGCCCCCAACACATTTGACGGATGTGATATGGTATCGAAAATTTAGATCTACAAAGTGGACTTTCCTTACTTGTTTTAGAAATAAAGAACAAAAATTCTCTACTTTTAGGTGCTCCTCCATCGAAACTCCTAATGGGTTTGGCTTTCTATGGACGTACTTTTCAGTTATCGGATACAATGCAAACAACTCCTGGCTCCCCTATTTTGGGATTGGGAGCTGCCGGATCATATACTCAAGAAAATGGCTTCTTAGGCTTCAATGAAATATGCTCTAACGAAGGTAGCTGGACCACCGTATTCGATACAGCACACGGTGTCCCATATATGTACAAAGACAATCAATGGGTCAGCTATGATAATGTTCAAAGTCTCAATATGAAAGTGGATTTTCTAAATTCAAAAAATCTTGGAGGAGCTGCGATCTGGTCTATTGATACTGATGACTTTCGTGGACATTGTGGTGGTGGGAAATTTCCTTTATTAACGGCCATTAACAGAAAATTGGTTACGAGTGGAGAAACTTCATCAGCATCAAGCACAACAACAGAGATTGCACCTTCATTCCTCTGTGAAAAGGATGGTTTCTTTGTCGATCCCACTGATTGCCAATATTATTATCAATGTTGGCAAGGAACCCGATATGATTATGTGTGTGCAGCTGGTTTCTGTTTTAATGAGGAGACACAAACTTGCGCTTCGACAGTTGTATGTAATTGTGTACTTCCTTTATTTTGTATAATTTTTCCTTGTTAAGACATTATTACCATCTTTTCTATTAGTTTATTATTGTTATTATTTTTTCTTTTCTTTTAGTTACATTTATGTTTAATGTTATGTGATTTTGTAAACAGTGGATAAATTTATAATTATAAGAATCTATTATTCTTGTTGTACAGGTTTTTTATACCCTCCACCATAGGGTCGAAATATCGATTTTTGACTATATAAAGTATATATATATAAATATTCTTGATCAGGGAGAAATTCTAAGACAATATAAGCATCGTCCTGCAATTTAGCACAGATTCGTCTTTTGTCAGCACGCAGGCCAAGTTCGTAGATTGGTCCAGGTTTTTATATAGCTCCCATAAAGGGTGATACGGTCAAAATTTGGTCAAGGGAGAACGCGTGTAAATCGGTGAAATCGTTTATTTAAAAAATCAAATTAAATTTCTTTTTAAAGTTCAATTAGTATAAAATTCAGGAAAAATATTCACTTAGGCTTTTGCTTTTCCAAATCCGAATTGCCGGGCCTCACGCTTGACACCTGCCATCAGATTTTGTACAGCCACCTTGTCCACCTTCTTCGCCGCAGAAAGCCAGTTTGCCTTGAACTGCTGCTCGTCCTTAGCCGTTTTTTTGGTCTTCTTTAGGTTCCGCTTGACAATAGCCCAGTATTTATCAATTGGGCGGAGCTCTGGCGTGTTGGGAGGGTTCTTGTCCTTGGGAACCACCTGCACGTTGTTGGCGGCGTACCACTCCATGGCCTTTTTACCGTAATGGCAAGATGCCAAATCCGGCCAAAACAGTACGGAACAACCGTGTTTCTGCAGGAAAGGCAGCAGACGTTTATTCAAACACTCTTTCACGTAAATTTCTTGGTTGACAGTCCCGGAAGCTATGAAAATGCTGCTTTTCAAGCCACAGGTACAGATGGCTTGCCAAACCAGATATTTCTTTGTGAACTTTGACAGTTTTATGTGCTTGAAAATATCTGCTACCTTTCCCCTTCCTTTTGCCGTATAAAACTCCTGTCCCGGAGGCTGCTTGTAGTCGGCTTTGACGAAGGTTTCGTCGTCCATTCTCACGCAGTCAAACTTCGTCAGCATCGTCGTGTACAGCATCCGGGATCGCGCTTTGGCCGTCGTATTTTGTTTATCATCGCGATTTGGAGTCACTACCTTCTTGTAAGTCGATAGTCCGGCTCGTTTTTTGGCTCGATGCACGGTTGTAGACGATACACCCAGCTTATTTGCGGCATCTCGGAGAGAGAGGTTAGGGTTTCGCTTGAAACTACCGGCAACTCTCTTTGTCGTCTCAGCGGCTTCCGGTTTTCGATTTCACCCCGATCCAGACTTCCTGGCTATCGACAAACGTACCCCAAACACTTTAATTACATTTGTAACGGTTGATTTGGCAACTTTTAGCGATTTTGCCAGCTTTGCGTGCGAGTAGCTCGGATTTTCGCGATGCGCGAGCAAAATTTAGATACGCTGCTCTTCTTGCTTGGACGGCATTTTGACAACTGAAGAGTGAATTCCAAAATCAAAATAGGAGCAACATTCTTCACACACACACCTTCAAAATGAGGGGTGTTCAGGTTTTTTAAATGTAAAATTGAAAGAAATATTGACCAAATTTTGACCGTATCACCCTTTACTTTGGATCCACACATAAGTAAGTCGAATATGGGGCGTATCGATCAATTTTGATATACCCTCCATATAGACCGATCTCCCAATTTGGCTTCGAGACAACGCAATTTTTATCCGATTTGCCGGAAATTCAAAATTTACAGGTATTTTCGGTCCGTAAATAGGTGTTGCGAATAGGGTGTGGATCGGTATACAGACAAGTTCATGCGGGAAGAAAATCTCGATTTTGTAAAAGCCATAGACAAAAACGCAATTTTATTGAATTTCAAGTATATTTTAGTCGAAAAAAAACATGTGTTTCTATATCATGCTACCACACGAACACTTTCTAGATAAGAAGTTATCGATCGCGTACTAAAATAATCCGAACAATTACAGTCACGGTCGAAACTTCGAAGACAAAAATAACCTACCAACATTTGGAGAAAATCTTACCAAAAACTACCAAAAAACAAGTAAGGAAAGTCTAAAGTCGGGCGTAGCCCGACTGCACCACTTTGTAGAACTAAATTTTCGATACCATATCACATCAGTCAAATGTGTTGGGTGCTATATATAAAAGTTTGTCCCAAATACATACATTTAAATATCATTCGATTTGGACAGAATTTGATAGACTTTTACAAAATCTATAGACTCAAAATTTAAGTTGGCTAATGCCATAGGGTGGAACACAATTTTAGTAAAAAACAAGTAAGGAAAGTCTAAAGTCGGGCGGGGCCAACTATATTATACCCTGCACCACTTTGTGGATCTAAATTTTCGATACCATATTACATCCGTCAAATGTGTTGGGGGCTATATATAAAGGTTTGTCCCAAATACATACAATTAAATATCACTCGATCTGGACAGAATTTGATAGACTTCTACAAAATCTATAGACTCAAATTTTAAGCCGGCTAATGCACTAGGGTGGAACACAATGCTAGTAAAAAAAAAATATGGGAAACATTTAAATCTGAAACAAGTTTAAGGAAACTTCGCAAAAGTTTATTTATGATTTATCGCTCGACATATATGTATTAGAAGTTTAGGAAAATTAGAGTCATTTTTACAACTTTTCGACTAAGCAGTGGCGATTTAACAAGGAAAATGTTGGTATTTTGACCATTTTTGTCGAAATCAGAAAAACATATATATGGGAGCTATATCTAAATCTGAACCGATTTCAATAAAATTTGGCACACATGACTATATTACTAATTGTACTCCTAGTGCAAAATTTCAACCAAATTGCGCCAAAACTCTGGCTTTTAGGCCCATATTAGTCCATATCGGGCGAAAGATATATATGGGAGATATATCTAAATCTGAACCGATTTCAATCAAATTTTGCACACTTGACTATACTACTAATTGTACTCCTAGTGAAAAATTTCAACCAAATTCGGCCAAAAATCTGGCTTCTGGGGTCATATAAGTGCATATCGGGCGAAAGATATATAAGGGAGCTATATCTAAATCTGAATCGATTTGAACCAAATTTGGCACGCTTAGCTACACTGCTAAATCTACTCCCTGTGCAAAATTTCAACCAAATTGCGCCAAAACTCTGGCTTTTAGGCCCATATTAGTCCATATCGGGCGAAAGATATATATGGGAGATATATCTAAATCTGAACCGATTTCAATCAAATTTTGCACACTTGACTATACTACTAATTGTACTCCTAGTGAAAAATTTCAACCAAATTCGGCCAAAAATCTGGCTTCTGGGGTCATATAAGTGCATATCGGGCGAAAGATATATATGGGAGCTATATCTAAATCTGAATCGATTTGAACCAAATTTGGCACGCATAGCTACACTGCTAAATCTACTCTCTGTGCAAAATTTCAACCAAATTGCGCCAAAACTCTGGCTTTTAGGCCCATATTAGTCCATATCGGGCGAAAGATATATATGGGAGATATATCTAAATCTGAACCGATTTCAATCAAATTTTGCACACTTGACTATACTACTAATTGTACTCCTAGTGGAAAATTTCAACCAAATTCGGCCAAAAATCTGGCTTCTGGGGTCATATAAGTCCATATCGGGCGAAAGATATATATGGGAGCTATATCTAAATCTGAACCGATTTCAATCAAATTTTGCACACTTGACTATACGACAAAGTGTTATGTTTGTACAAAATTTCAAGCAAATCGGTAAAAAATATATATGGAAGCTATATCTAAATCTGAACCGATTTCAATCAAATTTGGCACACATGACTATACTAACATTTGTACTCCTTGTGCAAAATTTCAAGCTAATCGGGATAAAACTCTGGCTTCTGGGTCCATATAAGTGCATATCGGGCGAAAGATATATATGGAAGCTATATCTAAATCTGAACCGATTTCAATCAAATTTTGCACACTTGACTATACGACAAAGTGTTATGTTTGTACAAAATTTCAAGCTAATCGGTAAAAAACTCTGGCTGCTGGGTCCATATTAGTGCATATCGAGCGAAAGATATATATGGAAGCTATATCTAAATCTGAACCGATTTCAATCAAATTTGGCACACATGACTATGCTACCAATTGTACTCCTTGTACAAAATTTCAAGCTAATCGGTAAAAAACTCTGGCTGCTGGGTCCATATTAGTGCATATCGGGCGAAAGATATATATGGGAGCTATATCTAAATCTGAACCGATTTCAATCAAATTTGGCACACATGACTATACTACCAATTGTACTCCTTGTGCAAAATTTCAAGCTAATCGGGATAAAACTCTGGCTTCTGGGTCCATATAAGTGCATATCGGGCGAAAGATATATATGGAAGCTATATCTAAATCTGAACCGATTTCAATCAAATTTGGCACACGTGACTATACTACCAATTGTACTCCTTGTGCAAAATTTCAAGCTAATCGGGATAAAACTCTGGCTTCTGGGTCCATATAAGTGCATATCGGGCGAAAGATATATATGGGAGCTATATCTAAATCTGAATTGATTTCAACCAAATTTGGCACGCATAGCTACAATGCTAAATCTACTCTCTGTGCAAAATTTTAACCAAATTGGGCCAAAACTCGGACTTTTAGGACCATATTAGTCCATATCGGGCGAAAGATATATAAGGGAGCTATATCTAAATCTGAACCGATTTCAATCAAATTTTGCGCACTTGGCTGTACTACTAATTGTACTCCTAGTGCAAAATTTCAACCAAATTCGGCCAAAAATCTGGATTCTGGGGCCATATAAGTCCATATCGGTCGAAAGATATATATGGGAGCTGTACACAGATAAAAATTAGTTTGAGAACCAATAACTTTTGTTGGAAAACCAATAACAAAATTTGTTAATTTTCCTGCAACAAACTAATTTGTACTTTTAACAACCATTATTACAAAAAAGTTGTTAACCATCAGAAGGCAACAAATAATTTGTGTTCTCAATAACATAATTTATAAGTAATTTGTTGAGCATTCAACAGTTCAAAATATTTGTTGCTGAACGTTACTTTTAATCCTCAACAAATATTTTTGAATTTGAACGAAAAAATTTGTATGTAGTTTGTTGCAGTCTATCAATGACCCGTAACAAATTTATTGGTGTATTGACAAAAAATTAAATTGAAATTGACAGAATTATTGCACCAAAATTTCAAAATTGCCGGAACAATTTTGGAGATATTTTGTTAAGTACACACAGAGAATGAATATGACAAAATGGTATTTTTGGACGGGGAACATGTAACATTTTTGTGTCGAAAATCCTATACTCAGTTTTGTAAGTGTATGACGATTTTAAATTTGAGTAGTCCAGGGTCTAGCAAGCATTTTGACAACTTTTTGCCGAGTGATATATGTATATTCTAGTTAATTAGAATTGTAATAACTCTAATCCCGATATTAATACGGTTTTATTAATTATCTCATACAACAAACACATTTAACTACCAAATTTAAAAAATATAAATTTTTTACAGGCATTTATAAATGCTTTTCTGTATTCTCTGATGAATGAGCTCTTAGCTTGCTATCATACACGTGCATGTGCTCATACTCATTTTGTTCTAACGGTATTTTTCGCATACTTCTTTTAGCTTTCATACATGTTTTCAACGATGTGCGCGTAACCAGTCTTGTATTTTTGTTTTTGTTTTCATATCGGTAGCAGTCAACTAATTTCGCAACAAAACAATTTGTTGAAAATTCAGAATATTTCTATTATTTCCTCTGTCAAGCATCTACAAACACATTTCAACAACAAATGTCTCATATTCAATAGACAAATTTGTTGAGCATCAGCAGATTTTACATACAAATAAAGTTGTTAATATTTATTTGCAGTTATTTTTTTGTGTGTATCTACACGGATGAAAAAGACTGTTTTTCATATGTTTTGCTATAAACATTATATGTTTGGAACACAAATTTTTAAACACAATATTTTTGAGTGCAAGCATATAATGTTCATAAACTAGCATAACATGTTTGGGACATATATGTTAATATGTTAGAACATATTATGTTTGGGACATAAAATGTTTGTAAATATAATATGCTTGGATGCAAACATATATTAATTTAGAAATAGCCTATAAACATATATGTGTTTAGTAGCTTGGAGCGCTATTTAACAGGGAGCGATATTGAATTAAGTTGGTGGTTGTTGCTTGTTATTACAAAATTAACATTTTATTTTTCCTTGGGCAATTGATCAGCTACTTCTTTGATCCTTACAAACTGTGTGGTCCGCTGTTCGAATCCCCGTCCGGCAAAAGGTAAAATTAAAATAAAAAAAAACCATACAATTGAATAATTTCTTCTACAATGTTTGTATTACAGAAAAAGGTGCTAAGAACTAAAAAATCTCGTGGAAGTGAGAAAGATGTGGGGGAATATACAATTGGGCAGAAACAAAATTTTGAGCATTCAGGTCGAAAACCTATGTTGTTAGCTGTTTATTTCCATAATTCATTATGATTGTAAATATATAAATAAATAAATAAAATTTTGAGCACAATATTGTTTGGGAGAATTTTTTTTAAGTATATAATATTTTTGGGTGCAAAATGCTTCCAAACATATTATATGTTCACATAATAACATATTGTTTTTTAGAAGACAACATTATTGAATTTGGATGCAAAAATACAAAATGTTTGGAACTTAGACTACCCAAACATATATTGTTTAGACCAATATGCTTTCAAACATATTATATATTGGAAGAGATCAAACATATAAATGTTTGGGCAATACCCAAAAATATATATGCTTGAAGCAAAATATGTTTGGGAGTATATGTTACAGAAGCGATTTTTTGTGAGCGTGTAAATCTGAACCAATTTCAATCAAATTTTGCACACTTGACTATACGACTAAGTGTTATGTTTGTACAAAATTTCAAGCAAATCGGTAAAAAACTCTGGCTGCTGGGTCCATATTAGTGCATATCGGGCGAAAGATATATATGGGAGCTATATCTAAATCTGAACCGATTTTTTCCAAAATCAATAGGGTTCTATTCTGACCCAAATTAGGAACATGTGCCAAATTTGAAGGCGATTGGACTTAAATTGCCGACCTAGACTTTGATCACAAAAATGTGTTCACAGACAGACGGACGGACAGACGGACATGGTTATATCGACTCAGGGACTCACCCTGAGCATTATTGCCAAAGACACCATGTGTCTATCTCGTCTCCTTCTGGGTGTTACAAACATATGCACTAACTTATAATACACAGTTCCACAGTGTGGCGCAGGGTATAAATATTATTTTGCAAAAACTTATTTCTTCAAGAGTTTTGTCAAAATTTTATTTCTACAGAAAGTTTTGTCAAAAATTTTTCTTTTGGAAAATTTTATCTATTTTTTTATTTTTTGTCAACATTTTATTTCTATAGAAAATTTTATTAAAATTTTATTTCTATAGAAAATTTTGTCAAAATTTTTTCTTTTGGAAAATTTTGTTTTTTTTTTTATTTTTTGTCGACATTTTATTTCTATAGAAAATTTTGTCAAAATTTTATTTTGTTAGAAAATTTTGCCCAAATTTTATTTTGTTAGAAAATTTTGTCAAAATTTTATTTCTATAGAAAATTTTGTCAAAAATGTATTTTTTCTTTTCCATTCCTGATATGTTATACAGTAGTAAGTTCGCCCGGGCCGAATCTTAAATACCAACCACCATGAATCAAATATTTGTTTGAGTTTTAAAAGAATCATAAACCTCACGTAGTTTTTTATCCAATTTGCCTGAAATTTGACATCTAGAAGTATTTTAGGAGGTGTGCCAAAAATGGTGAGTATCGGTCCATGTTTTCATATAGCCCCCATATAGTCCGATTTCCCGATTTTACTTTTTGGTCTTCTAAAAACCGTAGTTGTTGTCCAATTTTCCTGAAATTGAAAATCTGGATGTTTTTTAGGACTATAGATAGGTGTGCAAGAAATGATTTTATTTGCTGGATTCTAGAAACCATAGTTTTTATCCAATTTGCCTGAAATTTGACATCTAGAAGTATTTTAGGACCATAAAGAGGTGTGCCGAAAACGGTATCGGTATAACTCCCATAAGACCGATCTCCTGATTTAACTCCTTGGGTTTCTTGAAACCATAGTTTTTATCCGATTTGCCTGAACTTGTAAATATACTTTTAGACTCACAAAAACGTGTATCGGATGTAAAGGGTGGTTAAAATTTCAAGGGCCGATGTTGATTTTGAATAAAACACAAACTATTTAGGAAATTATTGTAATTTTATTTTATTATGATATATTGGTATTACTCAATTATGCATGGAACAAAATATCGGCAAAATGGGCGTCGCGACCTCGGTGGCACACCTTCATCCGATGGTCCAAATTTTCGATGACGCTGAGGCATAAGGGATGTTCTATGCCGTTAATGTGCCGAATTATCTCATCCTTTAGCTCTTGAATTGTTGCTGGCCTATCGACGTACACCTTTTCTTTCAAATAACCCCAAAGAAAAAAGTCCAACGGTGTCAAATCACATGATCTTGGCGCCCAATTGACATCGCCATTACGTGAGATAACACGGCCATTGCATTTGTTGCGCAAAAGAGCCATTGTTTCGTTAGCTGTGTGGCAAGTGGCACCGTCCTGCTGAAACCACATATCGTCCACATCCATATCTTCCAATTCGGGTCATAAAAAGTTCGTTATCATCTCACGATAGCGAACACCATTCACAGTAACTGCCTGACCGGACTCATTTTGGAAAAAAGACGGCTCGATGATGCCGCCAGCCCATAAACCGCACCAAACAGTCACTCTTTGTGGGTGCATTGGTTTTTCGACAATCACTCTTGGATTCTCATTCGCCCAAATGCGGCAATTCTGTTTATTGACAAATCCACTGAGGTGAAAATGTGCCTCATCACTGAAGATGATTTTCTTCAAAAATTGATCATCCACTGTTCCCATTTCTTGGAACCATTCTGCCCATTCACGACGTTCATGGTTCAAATTGAGTAAGTCTGAAATAGAGAAATGTCAAATAAAATTCGGAAAAAAACTTGGCGTTTAGGTGTAGTTCACATTCAACATCGGCCCTTACAATTTAACCAACCTTTAGTTTTTATCGGTCCATTTGGTAAGGCCTCCATATAGACCGATTTCCCTTCTTGAGGGTATAGAAGGCGCACTGATCATGAAAATTGCTTGACATTTTCAAACGAAACTATAATATTTGATTAATGGTGGTGGGTATTCAAGATTCGGAATATGTGAGTAATTGTGTTGAACTTGCCATTATAGCTCATCGATATTTTTGGTGTAATCTTTTAAGCAGAGACCATAAATTCTCAATGAGATTAAGATCGTAGCTTTGTGGTGCCCATTTTTGTGCCAAATTTGTCCGGATAAACATTTCTTTACCAGTTTATAAGTATGCTTGAGTTTGCCGTCTTGTTGAAAAACAAATTACTCATCAAGGTACACGCAAAAAAAATAATTCTTTCCTCCTAAATGAAATTTTAGACAAACAAAGTTCGTTTCGCATTTGCTTTTCGCTGTAAGGAAGTGTATTTGGAAGAAAAGTATATACTTTTGGTGATAAACGTTTATTCTTTTCCAGGATGTAAAAACAATTTCATAAAGACAAACTAAAAAAAAAAACATTGTTTTCTTGCTAATAGCATTTTCCCTCACATCCACGAGGTTTTTTAGTTCTTAACACCTTTTCCTGTAATACCAACAATGTAGAAGAAATTATACGATTTTATAAATTTTTAAAATTTTTTTACCTTTCGCCTGGACGGAGAATCGAACCGCAGCCAACACACTAACCACTGAGCTATGTACCTGTTATGGTCATCAATAGATAAATATCCATATAAGTTATATTTATATAGCATAGCTTGCGGCGCCCACGAACCGAATAAACAAAGTTTATTTCACAGAAACAAACATTTAGTTTGGTACCGTGGAGCAGTGGTTGTTACGTCCGACTTGCATGACAAGGGTCGATCCCTGCTTCGACCAAAGTTTTTTTCTTTGTTTTTTTTTTTACATATATTCCAGATATGTTCGGAAGATTCCGAAAAACTGTTCAGCATTACATTGTAGTATATTAAATTTTGAACTGTAAAATGTGTCTTATTAAAGACCTAAAGTCAGAAAAGAACAGTGTTTGATATAAACGAAATGGACTGTGTTGTTGTTTCAAACATAACTTTTTTTATTGAAAAAATAAAAATTTTGTAACAAACGATTTTTTTTTTGGTGATAAAAGTTTAAAATTTTCGAAGCAATTCAAAAAACTTTAACAAAAGAAAACCGTTTTCGGTACACGTTTTCCAAACTTTTTTTCTTTACGTGTAGGCGCAAACCTCTACAAACTTAAGCTAATTCGCCACCATCTTCATACCATGAGGCTTGCCATACCATGAGGTTTGCTTGACAAAATGTTTTTTGGAAACTTCGTTGTTACCAGGCTATTGTCAGTAATATTCTGAGGTCGTTACCAGTAATATTCTTTTGCATCGGATGGAAAGCGAGTTTATTCTTATTTCATTTAGCTTATTTCCAGTCACCAACAGTCCAATATTTGTGGGTCTAATAAGACATTTGCTATTTAATAAAGATTGCAAAAATGAAAACATGCCCTCGGGTTTGTTCCCCACTGTATGTGTGTTTTAATATAATAATTGTAAAATGACACGTTTAAATAATAAAATTAAATATATTCATGCATACATATGCGTTAGTATTTTTATGTCCCTGCTACAATGGAAAATAATTTGCATATTCAACATATTATACAAAAAATGAAATAATCCCAATTTTCGATGCCGTTTACTTTTTACGTTTTTTTATTATTTATCTTCTGTAAATTTAACCATTTTATTACCCAAAACTAGGGTAACATATGGAAAAAAGAAAACAAAATACACAAATATTTCTCAAACAAAAGAAAAAAAGTCATCAAACGATCATAAAGTGAGTTCTTAAAAAAAAATATTCTGACTATATACAAATATACATGGCATTTGTGATGAATTCGTTATATTTAAAAACGCTGAAAATTGCATACAGTGGAAGAAATTCAAAGAAAATTCTAA
Organism: Haematobia irritans; assembly: GCF_050003625.1. NCBI lineage: Eukaryota > Metazoa > Arthropoda > Insecta > Diptera > Muscidae > Haematobia > Haematobia irritans. The sequence continues at coordinate 119,020,338 of NC_134401.1, forward strand.
TATAAAGTTTTGGGTATTAATTTGTAGGAAATAAAATATGCCACAATTATTACTGTTCATTCGGAGTTGACTTATTTGATAGGAGATATCGTTTAAAAGTTTATTTTAAATACGCTGTTTACTTGAAATATGGCATAAGTTCTACTTGAAGTCTCGCCTGAATTAAGAAATTTAAGTTTCGTGTTTAAACGACTTTGATACCACATGAAGAACAAATCAGAACAACAATAACATAAATTTTTTTCAATTGAAACACGAATATTGGAAATTCCGTCCCTTTGATAAATTCGTATGTCTTTGAACTAAGGAATTTTTCCTGATTTACGATTAAACATATTCCTCCATGTTCCGAAATTCGGAATCTCAAATCATAAAATTTTTATTTGATCATAATTTTTTAACCCGGAATCCTATTAACATAAATCTTAATAATATAGTTCTCTTTAATGAGAAGTTCAAATAAAAATTGTATTGGAGTCCGAGAGTATCTCTATATTTTCGTTAAAAGAAAAATAAATTCTCCGTATATGGGAACATGGGGGATTGCCTTTAAATTAAATTTAAATTATAAGCGTTTCAACTATAAGCTACACCCTCAAAAAAATCGCTTCTGTAACATATACTCCCAAACACATTTTGCTTCAAGCATATAAATTTTTGGGTATTGCCAAAACATTTATATATTTGGTTTCTTCCAATATATAATATGTTTGAAAGCATATTGGTCTAAACAATATAATATATTTGGGTAGTCTAAGTTCCAAACATTATGTATTTTTCCATCCAAATTCAATAATGTTGTCTTCCAAAAAAAAACTATATGTTATTTTGTGAACATATAATATTTTTGGAAACATTTTGAACCCAAAAATATTATATGCTTAGACGAATTTTCTCCCAAAAAAGATTGTGGTCAAAAATTTTTTTCTGCCTAATTGTATATTCCCTCACATTTATCTCACTTCCACGAGTTTTTTAGTTCTTAGCACCTTTTTCTGTAATACAAACATTGTAGAAGAAATTATTCAATTTTATATATTTTTTTTAATTTTACCTTTTGCCGGACGGGGATTCGAACAGCGAACCACACAGTTTGTAAGCCAGCACACTAGCTGTTATGGTCATCAAGAGATAATTATCGTTATAAGTTATATTTATATAGCATAGCTTGCGGTGCCGACGAGCCGATGCAAACATAATATTGTTTAACAACATAACATTGTTAAACATACATTTGTTGGCGACGTGGATCAGTGGTTGGTACGTCCGCCTTGCATGTCAAGTGTCCTGGGTTCGATCCCTGCTTCGACCGACACCAATTTTTTTTTTTTGCATATATTTATTTACATATATTCCAGATACGTTCGGAATATCCCGAAAAGGTGTTCAACATTACATACTACTATATTAAATTTTTACTACGAAACTGTAAAGTGTGTCTTATAAAAGAAGTCAGAAAAGAACAGTGTTTGATATAAACGAATTGGACTGAGTTCAAATCATATATTATTTTTTTTATTACAAAAATAAAAAATTTGGAACAAAAAAAAGTTTTATGAAGATCCCTTTAATTACCTTTATTTGAATATTTTGACTTACTCGTCCTATGTTCCGATTTGTTTTGACGAAACAAAAAAATTGTGCCCGTAAAGCGAAAATGATAAATAAAACTCATGCTCTTTTTTCAAATGTCTTTTCTCTTGGTTCCGAATGAATTTTCTCTCCGAATACTAGTTTTAGTTTTATGCTAGTTTATGAACATTATATGCTTGCACTTAAAAATATTGTGTTTAAAAATTTGAGTTCCAAACATATAATTTTTACACCCAAACATATGAAAAACAGTCTTTTTCGTCCGTGTAGGACTTATTTTGGGGATTTTGCATCTTTGGTTTAAAGTTTTTTTTATGCCCTCCACCATAGGATGGGGGTATATTAGCTTTGCCATTCCGTAAAATCGAAATATTGCTCTAAGACCCCATAAAGTATATATATTCCGAGTCGAGGTGAAAGTCGATCTAAGCATGTCCGTCCGTCTGTTGAAATCACGCTAACTTCCGAAAAGCTATCAACTTGAAACTTGGCACAAGTAGTTCTTATTGATGTAGGTCGTATGGTATTGAAAATGGGCCATATCGGTCCACTTTTACGTATAGCCTCATAAAAACGGACCCTCAGATTTGGCTTGCGGAGCCTATAAGAGAATCATATTTCATCAGATTTGGCTGAAATTTGTTGTATGGTGTTAGTATATTATCTCTAACATCCATGTAGGACTTGGTCCATATCAGTCCATAATTATATATAGCCCCCATATAAACCGATCCCCAGATTTGACCTCCGGAGCCTCTTGGAAGAGCAAAATTCATCCGATTCAGTAGAAATTTGGTACGTGGTGTTATTATATGGTCTCTAACAATCATGCAGGAATTGATCCATATCGGCCCATAATTATATATAGCCCCCATATAAACGATCCCCAGATTTGAACTCCGGAGCCTCTTGGAGGAGCAAAATTCATCCGATCTGGTTGAAATTTGGCACATTGTGCTAGTATATGGACGCTAACAACCATGCCAAACTAGGTCCATATCGGTCCATAACTATACACCCAGAAAAAAGTGACCCCTTCTTTAAGTTAAAATGAACTCATTGTGAAGAAAGTTGAACTTCGTATAGCGCCAAAGACATTTTTATTTGTTTGAACGATGTGATTTTCGTAGAAATTAGGTATAATGCATTCCATATATTAGTTAACATTTTTCTATATTTATGTACCACTATACTACGGAATGAAAAAATTTAACTGATTTGAATTCATATATGGAATGATTTTATTGAAATTTTTCATTCACACGGACAAATCTTACACATTTGTGGTAAAACTTTTACTTCATAATTAGAACTGCTTACCTTCGTTTTTAAATACAATTTTATTTATTTATATAAGCAATTTTATCTTCAATAAAAGACATGTTTTATTAATATATTGAATATATTTATTAAGAATCAACAACATCGAATCTCCTTGAAATATTAGTTTATTATTCCGCTGTTTCCAATTTCCATGTGATATTATCCACTGAAAAACGCACTTTTTCTTCTTGTACTTTTCACTTTTAATAAGTTGCTGACTAACGATTTTGTCCTCCTTTTACAATTTCAATACCTACAAATATAAAATATCATAAACCATTTTTTTACAAAAGGTTAGCGTCACTGAATATTACCTGATAATTGAAGATTCCAAAATGAAGACAAATGAAGGGTTGTTATTCTGCTGGTGTTTTCTTTCTTTATATACCATCACGAATATTGATAGATTTATTTTCAAAAAACGAAAAATTTTCTCACTAATTTAAAATTATAAATATTTTATATATTTTATTTGTTATTTATTATATTATTTTACCATATTATTTTTTAACAATCTTTCCGTATACCACAACAACGCGATTCCAACTAAAAAAACAACCCACGCGCAAACATATCGATTACACCCACGCGCAAACACATCGATTGCGATGACAGGTATCGATTACAGGTAGACAATAGAAATATGGGAAAATTTCCTATATTCTAACAAGTGTGTTTCCTTAAGTTTTGAAAGGATTGCATACTTCTTAGTACGAATGAACTAAAATATTTTTCTATGCCAAGTGTTGTTCGTATGTATGAAAAACTTTCTATTATAAAGGAAGTCGCAATTATCATTTTATAAGAAATTTTACTAATTTTGAGGAAACTTGGTTTTAGTTCGGCTTTTGTTTATTTTTACGAATGCTTTGTTATCGGTGAATAAAATTTTCTTGTTCAGTAGTAAATTCTTATACCCAGCGAAAAAAATAGTATGAGTAAAATTCCATGCCTTATTCTAGTTAATGAACTATTTCTAACTGCTTACAGTTTAGGATTTTTTTACTGAAACGAGTAAATTTTATTATTTCTCACAAAAATTTACCTTAATGGAAATAAAATGGATAAACTATATTGATGAAAAATTTTTCCTTTAGTTTCGAAGGCACTTTTTTCTGGGTGTATATACCCCATATAAAGCGACTCCCATATTTCGATTCTGACAAAAGTCCATATCGGTTCGTAATTATTTGCAGACTTACCTATGTTATATATACCTTTTTATCTAATATATACCACGTATGGACTAACTTACTATTTAGAAGACGGTGTTAGGAAGTTTTGAGATACCGTGCCATTGGCAAGTGTTACCGCAACCCAAGTAATTCGATTGTGGATGACAGTCTTTTGTAGAAGTTTCTACGCAATCCATGGTGGAGGGTACGTAAGCTTCGGCCTGGCCGAACTTACGGCCGTATATACTTGTTTTTTTTTTTTTTTTTAATTAAGAAAACAGTTTGTTTGAAGTAATTGTTATAATTTGGATTTGACATTTGTTTGTACATAAATATATTTGTTAATATACTGTAAAAAGAGAATGAAAATGCGATAAATGGGATCTGTATGCCAATTTAAATTTTATTGACTTATGATTTAAAACAAAATGGGTCCTTAAAAAAATATTTTTTTTTAACTCCATCTTTGGATTGAAATCAATACCAAAATCCTTAAGGTAAGGTGAGCATTTGGATCCATTTGTTTTGAGTGTAGGTTAAATAAACTTGAAATTAGGATAGGACAATAATTGTTTTCTTAATTCCAAAAAGAAAACTCTAAACCAAAGATACAAAATCCTCAAAATAAGTCTTAGACTAAAGTTGAAGCGTCTTTAAATTAAATCTAAATATTCCATATATCTCAATTTCGTTAAATGAAAGAAAAAAAATTGCCTTACTTCAAAAACATACGACTTTAACGGAGGTACCCGAGTTTGCAAGATTCGTGTCCTATATGTACGCAAATTTTGAACCAAACTATAAACTTTTTGAACCCTAAATTAGACAGTGGTTAGGGTATAAGAACTTAATAATGTGCATACCATATATATTGATTATATACCCCTACAAAATATATACCGATAGACTCAAGAGGTGATCCTGCCCTTGTTGTACATCCGTCCGTGTGTCGGTCAATGGATTTGTTGTTGGCAGGATTAGCAATTGCAATTATTAACCGATAATAACCTACACCAAATTGGAAAAAATTGGATCAAACTTACCTATATATGGATAACCCAATTTCATCATATGTGGTCATATTGAGTTTATTTACTAACCGATCATTGTGAAATTTAACACAAAAAAAATTTTCTAGTATCTACCCTTAAAGTATGCACAATTTCATTGAAACCGAAATCGGTTCAGATTTAGATATAGCTCCCATATATATGTATCGCCGATTTTCCCAAATTTGGCCAAAACCCCGTAGTTATTAACTGATCTTATTCAAAGTTGTGAGAATGTAATTTTCTATGGTACTTAGTATATCTGAAAAACAAAATCTACGAAATCGGTTCATATCTACATATAGCTCCATTACATATGTTTCACCCGATCCTTATTTATTAACCGATCTTACTTAAAGTTTGCTTAATTTAATTTTCTATAGTACTAACTATACCTCGGTTACATCTCGAGCCAAAAATAATCTACCACAATTTGGAGAAAATTTTACCAATTTTCAAAATTTTATTTCTATAGAAAATTTTGTCAAAATTTTATTTCTATAGAAAATTTTGTTAAAATTTTATTTCTATAGAAATTTTTGTCAAAATTTTATTTCTATAGAAGACTTTGTCAAAATTTTATTTCTATAGAAAATTTTCTTAAAATTTTATCTATATAGAAAATTTTCTTAAAATTTTATCGGGATTTCCTTCCTGATGCTTTAACTACATAACGCACAAAACAATTTCCACGTTGGAAAAGTTTCGGCTCGTTGGAAAAGTTTCGGGCTCCGTAAGGTTTATAGCAAAGAAAATTCAAGAAAAGTTTCAACTGAAAAGCGGGCCTCCCCTTTTTTAAAGTACAGTGAAAAATCCAAAAATTTTTCGACTTTCTGAAATTTTACGGAGAAGTTGGGGGAGATTATGAAATTTATATGATTTTTTTTTGGTCGGGGAAAAATAAAAGGGCACATACAGACCTCATTTCTCCTCAAGTAACATACATACCGTGAAACAATTAAAGTTTTCTAATTTACTTGAAATTTTGCAGAGGATCTGGGGTAGGTTATATAATTATAATGGATATCTGATTTTGTGATATTCGGAAGGATAAAGGTACCTCCCTTGCCCTGGTGTTTAAAAATTGGACTTATAATTTGCTTGATGTTTTCTGGGACGTCTAGACAATATACGCTCTATCATTTTTCGATATTGGGACGGGGAGGGAGACCTCCTCTAAAACTGAAAAAAAACTAGAATTCTTAAGTTTACTTGAAATTTGCAAAGGCCGTAGGGGAAGGTTATAAAATCATTATGTTGTGCTTGATTTTTGGGTATTTGGACGGGAACCTTCTCCTTGCTCCACACTATGAAACTTGAAGGAAAGTTTATAGATTTTCTTGGAATTTTCAAAGAAAATGACGTCCCTTTACAAAAAATAGAAGAAAATTTAACCTTCTCCTATTTACTTGAAATTTAGGGAAGATGATTAAGGGGAAGGGGAATAGTGAAGTTGGGTTGTTTGTGAAATGAATATAGAGTACGTGAATTTACGATATCTCGTCGGGGAGGAGCGAAGGAGGGGCTTTACATTTTGCCTGATTTTTTGAAAGTAGAAAGTAGAGGATTGTCGATAAATGGGAACTCGGTACGTAATTTTATAATTTTTCCCACAGGCTTCTTCCAGACATTTGTAAGTAAAACAAGTATATACGGCCGTAAGTTCGGTCAGGCATAATCTTATGTACCCTCCACCATGGATTGCATAGAAACTTGTACTAAAGGCTGTCATCCGCAATCGAATTACTTGGGTTGCGGTAACACTTGCCGATGGCAAGGTATCTTAAAACTTCTTAACACCGTCTTCTGAATTGTAAGTTAGTCCATACGGGGTATATTTTAAACAAAAAAGGCCGAGTCGGACGAATTTTGCTCCTCCAATAGCTCCGGAAGTCAAATCTGGGGATCAGTTTAAATGGGGGTTATATATAATTAAGACCGGCGTGGACCAATTTTTTCATGGTTGTTAGAGACCATTACTAACACCACGTACCAAATTTCAACCGGATCGTGTGTATTTTGCTTTTCCAAGGGGCTCCGGAGGTCATATCTGGGGATCGGTTTATATGGGGACTATATATAATTATGGACCGATGTGAACCACTTTTTGCATGTTTGTTAAATACCATATACTAGCACCATGTACCAAATTTCAGCCGGATCGGATGAAATTTGCTTCTCTTAGAGGCTCCGCAAGCCAAATCTGGGGATCGGTATATATGGTGGCTATATATAATTATGGACCGATTTGGAGCAATTATTGCATGGTTATTAGAGACCATATACTAACGCCATGTACCAACTTTCAGCCGGATCGGATGAAATTTGCTTCTCTTAGAGGCTCCGCAAGCCAAATCTGGGGATCGGTTTATATGAAGGCTATATTTAATTATGGACCGATGTGGACCAGTTTTTGCACGTTTGTTAAAAACCATATACTAGCACCATTTACCAAATTTCAGCCGGATCGGATAAAATTTGCTTCTGTTAGAGGCTCCGCAAGTTAATTAGGGGATTGGTTTATATTGGGGATATATATAATTATGGACCGATTTAAACCAATTTTTGCATGGTTGTGAGAGACCATATAAAAACACCACGTACCAAATTTCAACCGGATCGGATGAATTTTGTTCATCCATGAGGCTCCGGAGGTCAAATTTGGGGATCGGTATATATGGGGGCTATATATAATTATGAACCGATTTGGACCAATTTTTGCGTGGTGGTGAGAGACCATATAAGAAGACCATGTACCAAATTTCTGCCGGATCAGATGAATTTTGCTCCTCCAAGAGGCTCCGCAAGCCAAATTTGAGCGTCGGTTTATATGGGGGCCATACGTAAAAGTGGTCCCATATGACCCATTTTCAATACCGTCAGACCTACATCAATAACAACTGCTTGTGCCAAGTTTCAAGTCGATAGCTTGTTTCGTTCGGAAGTTTGCGTGATTTCAACAGGCGGACGAATGGACGGACGGACGGACATGCTTAGATCGACTAAGAATTTTACCACGACCCAAAATATATATATTTTATGGGGTCTTAGAGCAATATTTCGATGTGTTACAAACGGAATGACAAAGTTAATATAACCCCCCCCCCCCGGCGCCCATCCCATGGTGGTGGGTATAAACATTAAATTTACATGAAGTTGACAGGTAACGTAGAGGGTGCTTCATTTTCCGATATATGTTTGGGAAAGGCATGTTCTCCCTGCCCAACACTTTAACAAATGTTGATATGGTTAATTTTTAAGTACTTTTACTTTCTCCGAGGAGAAGAAACCATGCTTGAAATTCACAGGAAATGTAGAAGATTGTCCAATAATTTGAATACAGAACAATTAAAAAACAAAAAATTGGTTGAAAGGGAACATCCCCGACGTTTGTTAAGCCGGTCCGTTTTACATCCAATTTTTTTGAAATGTACGAGACACGTGTATGGAAACCATGGAGTGATTCATAAGTACTTCAGTTTTTGTGCCAGACTTCCCCTGACCTTACTCTTTAAAAGGGTTCAAATCTTTTCGAATTTGTTTTCAGATCGAAGGATATGGTTGACTAAGTTAACGAAAATATGACTCGGGGGGCGCAGCGAAGCGAGCCGGGTTACGCTAGTTTCTATAGAAAATTTAGTCAACATTTAAAATATTGCTCTAGAAAATTTTATTACGATAGAAAATTTTGTCAATATTTTATTTCTATAGACAATTTTGTCAAAATTTTATTTCGATAGGAATTTTTTTCAACATTTTATTTCTATAGAAATTTTTGTCAACATTTTATTTCTATAAAAATTTTTGTCAAAATTTTATTTCTATAGAAGAATTATGAAGTACCTCTTAATTGGAGAGGAATATTTCAAAAAATCTAACCAAACATCAAGAATTCTACCAATCTACCAAAGAGTAAGAAATATACCAAAACATTTTTACAATACCCTTATGTAATAACCGATCTTTTTCACATGTAGCACTGATTATTTCTTTGCAACACCTCTTAGATTAAAACAAGTATATACGGCCGTAAGTTCGGCCAGGCCGAATCTTATGTACCCTCCACCATGGATTGCGTAGGAACTTCTACTAAAGGCTGTCATCCACAATCGAATTACTTGGGTTGCGATAACACTTGCCGATGTCAAGGTATCGTAAAACTTTTTAACACTCTCTTCTAAATTGTAAGTTAGCCCGTACGGGGTATATATTAAACAAAAAAAAAGGCCGATTAAATACGTATATAATCTAGTTTGACAAAATTTTCTATAGAAATAAAATGTTGACAAAATTTTCTATAGAAATGAAACCTTGACAAAATTTTCTATAGAAATAAAATTTTGACAAAATTTTCTATAGAAATAAAAATTTGACAAAATTTTCTATAGAAATAAAAACTTGACAAAATTTTCTATAGAAATAAAATGTTGACAAAATTTTCTATAGCAATACAATTTTGACAAAAATTTCTATAGAAATAAAATGTTGACAAAATTTTGTATAGAAATGAAATTTTGACAAAATTTTGTATAGAAATAAAATGTTGACAAAATTTTCTACAGAAATAAATTTTTTAAAAAATTTTCTATAGAAATAAAATTTTGACAAACATTTCTATAGAAATAAACTTTTGATAAAACTTTCTATAGAAATGAAATTTTAACAAAACTTTCTATAGTAATAAAATTTGACAAAATTTTCTATGGAAATAAAGTTTTGGTAGATTACAAAATTTTCTATAGAAATAAAATTTTGACAAAATTTTCTATGGAAATAAAATTTTGACAAACATTTGTATAGAAATAAACTTTTGACAAAACTTTCTATAGAAATGAAATTTTGACAAAACTTTCTATAGTAATAAAATTTGACAAAATTTTCTATGGAAATAAAGTTTTGGTAGATTGTTTTTGGCGATATGGACCAATTTTTGTGTAATAAGTCATCGGCTATATATAACTAAAGACCGATATGGACCAATTTTTACATGGCTGTTAGAGGCCATATATTGACAAAATGTACCAAATTTCAACCGTATCGGATGACTTTTGCTCCTCCAAGAGGTTCCGGACGTCAAATCTGGGGACGGTTTATATGGGAACTATATATAATTATGGACCGATATGGACCAATTTTTGCATGGTTGTTAGAGACCATATACTAACACCATGTACCAAATTTCAACTGGATCGGATGAATTTTGCTCTTCCAAGAGGCTCCGGAGGTCAAATCTGGGGATCGGTTTATATGGGAGCTATATATAATTATGGACCGATATGGACCAATTTTTGCATGGTTGTTATAGGCCGTATACTAACATCAGGTACCAAATTTCAACCGGATCGGATGAATTTTGCCCCTCCAAGAGGCTCCGGAGGTCAAATCTGGGGATCGGTTTATATGGGGGCTATATATAATTATGGACCGATATGGACCAATTTTTGCATGGTTGTTAGAGACCGTATACTAAGACCACGTACCAAATTTCAACCGGATCGGATGAATTTTGCTGCTCCGGGAGGCTCCCCAAGCCAAATTTGGGGATCGGTTTATATGGGGGCTATACGTAAACGTGGTCCGATATGGCCCATTTTCAATACCATCCGACCTACATCAATAACAACTACTTGTGCCAAGTTTCAAGTCGATAGCTTGTTTCGTTCGGAAGTTAGCGTGATTTCCACAGACGGACGGACAGCCGGACAGACGGACAGACGGACGGACGGACGGACATGCTTAGATCGACTCAGAATTTCACCACGACCCAGAATATATATACTTTATGGGGTCTTAGAGCAATATTTCGATGTGTTACAAACGGAATGACAAAGTTAATATACCCCCATCCTATGGTGGAGGGTATAAAAAAAGTCCGGCATATCGGTTCAGAGCAGAAGATAAAGCTCCCATAAAAATCGACTGCTTAATTTTTTTTTAATGCGGACATAGAATGGAAGTACGAAGCATCATCCACATCATGTGAGTTTTAGGTTTATCTCCCATATATATTTTAATAAACCAACTCAAATGCTTAGGGTTACTATGTTATTTGTTTACATTGCGGGTCCAAACACTTACGTTCCACAATCTTTCATATCAAGTCAATATAATGGTGAATATCATTGAAGTGCAAATAAAATATTTAAAACCAGGCTACCTTTTTTTTCAGTGTATGTATTAACTTGTAATACCCTGTTCCACACAGGATGGTATAAAATGTAATTCCTTTGTATAGCTCTTATTTTTCCTTCGCAATTCTTCATTTGAATCCCACTCGAAATATTTTCCATCTTATCCAGTGTGTGTGCCGTAGACAAAAATCTAATTCGCTTTCACTCACCAAAACTACCTGAACACACCTCCTAATATTTCCTTATTTCCATACAGAAACATATGCTACATTTCCATTTGACTTACATTTCATGAAAAATACAAAGAAACCCCCACATGCATTCATAATGGGATTGTGTAGAAGAACAACAGTTGCAGGATTTCTATGACTCCTTGTCGACCTTTACCACACAACACAACACTGTTATAATTTATAATTATGTGGTGTTGATGTTTGAACATTGTCTTGGATTAACTAAATTTATTAAACATATATTATTATTTTTTTTTTCGTTGTATTTTCCAAGCTGTCGTGGTAAGATTGCTTTCGGCGACAAAATTATGATGGGGTTGGTGTTTCGGTGATAGAGTAAGAGTGAAATTGTTCAACATAACTTTTCGTTTATGGGACATTTATGGTTATAGGTTTTGTTGTAGGCTCATCTCCTGAGGTATCAAGGTTCTTATCCAAGTCTAAATCCTATTATGGAAAATTCCTTTGTGTTTGAATTAGAAAATAAATGTAAGTCCATGTGGTTGTATGCGTGCAGATTGTTAAAGAACGTTTCCTTTAAGAGTGTTGTGCAAAGTGAAGGTTGCCATCCATGTGCATCAAAGAATGAGGGTTAGTTATGATGATCCGGATGACATTTTTGTTTTGGTTTTCGACTATAAAAAAAAAACTTGAAAACGTCTTTTATAGAAGATTTGGTAAAATTTTTATTTTTAGAGATTTTTTTTAATCCTATTTCTATAGAAAATTTTGTCAAAATTTTATTTCTATAAAAAATTTTGTCAACATTTTATTTCTATAGACAATTCTGTAAAAATTTTATTTCTGGTTGTATAAATATCCCTTGAATTGTAAATGTGTCGATATATTAAATATTTTTAGTGAAATTTTCCCAAAATGTTATTTCTATAGACATTATTTTTTTTTATTTCTGTAGAAAATTTTATTAAAATTTTATTTTTAGAGAAACATTTTTTCAAAAAATCCTATTTTTGTAGAAAATTTTCTCAAAATATTATTTCTGTAGAAAATTTTGTCAAATCTTATTCCTATAGAAAATTTTGTCAAAACTTTATTTCTATAGATAAATTTTGTCAAAAATTTATTTCTATAGAAATGTTGTCATCATTTTATTTCAATAGAATATTTTGTCAAAATTTAAATTCTATAGAATTTTTTTTCAAAATCCTATTTCTATAGAAAAATGTTGTCAAAATTTTATTTCTATAGACAATTTTTTCAAAATTGTATTTCTATAGAAAATTTTTGTAAAAATTTTGTTTCTATAGAAAATTTTGTCACAATTTTATTTTTATAGAAAAATTTGTCAACATTTTATTTCTATAGAAATTTTTTGTTTCAAAACTCTATTTTTATAGAAAATGTTGTCACAATTTTATTTCTATAGAAAATTTTGTCAACATAGAAAATTTTTGTAAAAATTTTGTTTCTGTAGTAAATTTTGTCAAATTTTTAGTTGTATATAAAATTTTTCCAAAATTTTATTTCTATAGAAAATTTTGCCAAAATTTTATTTCTATAGAAAATTTTTTCAAAATTGTAGTTCTATAGAAAAAATTTTGCCAAAATTTTATTTCTATAGAAAATTTTGTCAAAATGTTATTTCTATAGAAAATTTTGTCACAATTTTATTTCTATAGAAAATTTTGCCAAAATTTTATTTCTATAGAAAATTTTGTCAAAATTTGTCAAAATTTTATTTCTATAGATAAATTTGTCAAAATTTTATTTCTATAGAAATTTTTGTCAAAATGTTATTTCTATAGAAAAGTTTGTCAAAATTTTGTCAAAATTTTATTTCTATAGAAAATTTATTCAAAATTTTGTCAAAATTTTATTTCTATAGAAAATTTTGACAAAATTTTATTTCTATAGAAATAAAATTTTGACAAAATTTTATTTCTATAGAAAATTTTGTCAAAATTTTATTTCTATAGAAAATTTTGTCAAAATTTTATTTCTATAGAAAATGTTCTCAAAATTTTATTTGTTCTATAGAAAATTGAAATACTCCTTAGTTGGAGAGGAATATTTTGCAAAATCTACCAAAGCATTAAGAATGCGACCAGTCTACCAAACAGTAAAAAATCTATCGGTTTTGGGAAAATTGTGCCAACTGTGGCAACCGTGGATCAATGGCGTTTGTGGGTGAGTTTGCTGAGGCATTCTGTTATGGTGGCAACAAACCCTTGTCCTACCCCCGGTCTGAACGAAAAAGTTTTCCATTTTGGAAAAATTAGATAACTATATTATAAAAGTGTAATAAAAAATATGAAATGAACTTCTAAGGCAATGTAAGGGATCCAAAAACGAAGTACTTCCCTTCTATAACAAGCCCATTGAAAAATTCATTGGAGGTGATCTTCTTTTACGTCATTTTTAAGATAAAACAAGTAAGGAAAGTCTAAATTCGGGCGGGTCCGACTATATTATACCCTGCACCACTTTGTAAATCCACATTTTCGATACTATATCAAATCCGTCAAATGTGTTGGGTGCTATACATAAAGGTTTCTGTCCCAAATACATACATTTAAATCTGACTCCATGTGAACAAAATTTATAATCTATAGACTTAAAATTTAACTCGGCTTATGCCCTGGGATGGTACACTATGTTAGTAAAAAAACATTTTAATCTGAACCAATTTTGAGGCAACTTCGCAAAAGTGTATTTATAATTTATCGGTCGATAGATATGTATTACAAATAAAGGAAAATTTGAGTCACTTTTACAAGTTTTCGACTTAGCAGTGGTTATTTTTGCCCAAATCGGAAAAACATATATATGGAAGCTATATAGAAATCTGAACCGATTTCAACCAAATTTGACATGCATACTTAGTATTTTAATTCTACTCCCTGTGCAAAATTTCACGTAAATCGGACTACAACTTTGAACTCAGGGGTCATATGACGGAAAATCGGGCGAAAGATATATATGGGAGCTATATCTAAATCTGAACCGATTTCAATAACATTTAGCACACTTGACTACACTAGTGCAAAATTTCAACCAAATTGGGCTAAATCTCTGGCTTTTGGGGCCATATAAGTCTATATCGGGCGAAAGATGTATATGAGAGCTATAACTCAATCTGAACCGATTTCAATCAAATTTGGCACACCTAACTATAGTACTTATTGTTCTCCTGGTGCAAAATTTCAAGCAAATTAGGGTAAAACTCTGGCTTATGGGGCCATATAAGTGCATATCGGGCGAAATATATGTATGGGAGCTATATCTAAATCTGAACCGATTTCTTCCAAAATCAATAGGGTTCTAGTTTGACACAAAACAGGAACTTATGGTGCCATATAAGTGCATATCGGGCGAAAGATATATATGGGAGCTATATCTACATCTGAACCGATTTCTTCCAAAATCAATAGGGTTCTATTTTGACCCAAAACAGGAACTTGTGCCAAATTTGAAGGCGATTGGACTTAAACTGCGACCTAGAATTTGATCACAAAAATGTGTTCACAGACAGACGGACGGACGGACAGACGGACATGGCTAGATCGTCTCAGGGACCCACCCTGAGCATTATTGCCAAAGACACCATGTATCTATGTTGTCTCCTTCTGGGTGTTGCAAACATAGTTATGCACTAACTTATAATACCCTTTTCCACAGTGTGGCGCAGGGTATAAAAACAGATAGATACTACATTTATGTAGTTATGTAGTAACTACAGTTTCTAGAAGCTCAAGAAATCTAATTGGAATATCGGTCTATATGGGGCCTATACCAAAAAATTGACAGATACACACAATATTAGGCGTACCTATTTGTACCTCTAGATTTTCAATTTCAGGAAAATCGGACAAAATCGATGGTTTCTTAAAGCCCAAGTAGTCAAATCGTGAGATCAGTCTATACGGGGACTATACCAAAAACTGGACCGATACGATTTCAAAACATGGTAAACACCATATTCGGCACATCTAATTGTAGTCCTAAAATATCTCCAGAATTCCAATTTCAGGCAAATCGGTTTAAAAATATGGTTTTTAGAAACCCAAGACCCCAAATTGGGGGGTCGATTTATAAGGTGGCTATATATCCCATATTCGAGCTTGACCTGTCTGCATACCAAATTTCAGGACGATAACGCCATTATTGAATGCTTCAAAGTTTACTTGAATACAAATTTTACTTGGATTCAAAGATTTTGACCTTCCTTTAAGGATTTTGGTAATGATTTCGAGCCAAATAATGATAGTTTTGGGAGCTATCATTCTTGAATGGAGGTACAGATCCCATATATCGAATTTTAAATTACTTTTTAGGATGTATTAACTCTTCACACACAAATAAATGACAGTTAAAAAAAAAACAACAAATTGCTTCAAAAAAATATTTTTATTTTTTAAAAATCTTTAAACCAAAGGCGCAGAGTATTAAAAATAAGTCTTAGCCTGTAATTGAAGCTTTTTATATTTACTCCAAAGATTAATTATCTCAGTTAATTTAATGATTATGTATTTCAATTAAAACGGGTTTTCTATACTTTAAGAAAATTTAGCCTCACTTTAAAGACCTATGACTTTAACGGAAGGATGAAAACTTCGGAGAATCGCATCCTAAATTTTAAGAAAAAACAAGTAAGCAACGATTTTGAAATTTCATTTTATTAAAATTTCTTTATTTTTTATATTTATTTTATTTATTGCTTAATTACATTTACAATAAAATTATAAATATAATTAATAAAATTTCTGTATTTTAAAGACATTTCTCCTTAATATTATGTTAATTGGCCATCCTTGATTTTTGGTTGCATACATTTTAATATTATAGTTTTTTAGTGTTGTTTTTAGAGCTACCAAAAATAGCAACAAAATATCATTCATCAAATAAGGCTTTTCAAAAGGGCAAAGTATAATATAATGGACCACAGTCTGGGCAGATATTAAAAATTAAAACGGAAATGAATGTAGCTTCTTTAAAGATATCCAACTTTTAATAACATCTGCAACACAAACAGGCCTATATTTCCTAGAATTGTTTTTAAAAACATTCCTCTAAGGCATTTTGAATTCTAAATTAATATACTCGTAGATACCATTAAAGTCATTCATAGTCTTCCATTTCCATTTCCTTTTTTTTCAATTTATTTCTTTATTCTTATTTCACAAGAAAAATATCCTGTTTCATTCGTTTGATATTAAATATTTTAGGAACCCAAGAAAAAAAGCAAAATGGAAGGAGTTATATTCTAAATAAAATATTCATAAATAAATTCCATATGTTAGCAAAATAAATGGAGATTCCTGTATAGGTTATACAATGCGATTGATTGCATTAGGTAGGCTTTTTAAGGTATTTGATAGCTTTATAACAACATATGAAATGTGGAATGCCATGATACAGATACACCCTAAGATAAAAAATTTACCAAATTACTCGTCAAAAGGTTGATGACTTTTCTGAGGATATAAAATTTCTATTTGTGAATACTATAAGTATTTATAAGGGTTTCGTTTTATATTTCGGGATTGGGCAACCGTAGGGATGCAATCTGCCAACTGACTGACTCTTTCGCAAAGCTTGACACTTTTGAGATTATACGTACACAGAGCGTTATGACATACGAGCGCTATTTGTGTTGTTTACCGCAACTTAAAAAATTCACCGTCAATGACTAGTGTTCCGAAAACCATTTATGCTATGCGCTAACGATATTGTAAGATAACAGATGGTACAATACTACACCAAAAAAAAAAAATTCACGAAAATTGTTTCACTTAAAATCTTAATTGAGTTTTCAAACATATTCAATTAAAAATGTTAATTGATTCAACAATTTTTTTATTGAAACGCAAATCAATCACAAAAATTAATAGTATCAATTAATTTTTTAATTGGATCAATTAATTGACTTTCAATTAATTTTTTAAATGATACTATCATTTCAGTGATTGAAGGCATTTCAATTAAAAAATGAACTGGATCTATCAATTTCGTGATTGAATCAAATTTTTTTTTGTGTGTACCAAAAAATGTAGATTTTATACTGTTTGGTAGATTGACAGAATTCTTGATGTTTTGGTAGATTTTGCATTTTTCTATAGAAATAAAATTTAGACGATTTTTTTTATAGAAATAAAATTTTGACAAAATTTTCTATAGAAATGTAATTTTGACAAAATTGTCTATAGAAATAAAATTTTGGCAAAATTTTCTTTAGAAATAAAATTTTGGCAAAATTTTCTATTAAAATAAAATTGTGACAAAATTTTCTATAGAAATAACATTTTGACAAAATTTTCTATAGAAATTTTTTGACCAAATTTTCTACGGAAATAAAATGTTGACCAAATTTTCTACGGAAATAAAATTTTGACAAAATTTTCTATAGAAGTAAAATTTTAACAAAATTTTATATAGAAACAAAATTTTGACAAAATTGTTTATAGAAATAAAATTTTGAAAAAATATTCTATAGAAATAAAATTTTGACAAAATGTTCAATAGAAATAATATTTTGACAAAAATTTCTGTAGAAATAAAATTTTGACAAAATTTTCTATAGAAATAAAATGTTGACAAAATTTTCTATATACAATTTTGGCAACATTTGTTATACAAATGAAATTTTGACTAAATTTTCTATGTATAATTTTGACAACATTTTCTATACAAATAAAATTTTGACAAAATTTTCTATAGACATAAAATTTTGACAAATTTTTCTATAGAAATAAAATTTTAACAAAATTTTCTATAGAAACAAAATTTAAAGCAAATGTCTATAAAAATAAAATTTTGACAAAATTGACTGAAAAAAGTTCCAAAATAAAATAATAATAAAAATAAAATAATCTTTAGAAGAAAAAACAAAACATTTAGGCTTTAACTCCCACCCAGCAAAAAAATTTGGAAGTTCTTCCAAAGGCACAACTTTAAAAGCACTTCCAAAAGATGCACTCCCAATGATGATCTTAATTTAAACTACCCAGGAAGTTCTTTTAATTAAATTTTTTATAACGTGGTTTTTTCATACTTGTAATGGATAGTTTTAATTTTTTATACCCTCCACCATAGGATGGGGGTATATTAACTTTGTCATTCCGTTTGTAACACATCGAAATATTGCTCTAAGACCCCATAAAGTATATATATTCTGGGTCGTGGTGAAATCCTGAGTCGATCTAAGCATGTCCGTCCGTCTGTCCGTCCGTCCGTCTGTCCGGCTGTCCGTCCGTCTGTGGAAATCACGCTAACTTCCGAACGAAACAAGCTATCGACTTGAAACTTGGCACAAGTAGTTGTTATTGATGTAGGTCGGATGGTATTGAAAATGGGCCATATCGGACCACGTTTACGTATAGCCCCCATATAAACCGATCCCCAAATTTGGCTTGGGGAGCCTCCCGGAGCAGCAAAATTCATCCGATCCGGTTGAAATTTGGTACGTGGTCTTAGTATACGGTCTCTAACAACCATGCAAAAATTGGTCCATATCGGTCCATAAATATATATAGCCCCCATATAAACCGATCCCCAGATTTGACCTCCGGAGCCTCTTGAAGGGGCAAAATTCATCCGATCCAGTTGAAATTTGGTACATGGTGTTAGTATATGGTCTCTAACAACCATGCAAAAATTGGTCCCTATCGGTCCATAATTTTATATAGCCCCCAAATATAAACCGATCCCCAGATTTGACCTCCGGAGACTTTTGGAGGGGCAAAATTCATCCGATCCGGTTGAAATTTGGTACCTGATGTTAGTATACGGCCTCTAACAACCATGCAAAAATTGGTCCATATCGGTCCATAATATAGCTCCCATATAAACCGATCCCCAGATTTGACCTCCGGGGCCTCTTGGAAGAGCAAAATTCATCCGATCCAGTTGAAATTTGGTACATGGTGTTAGTATATGGTCTCTAACAACCGTGCAAAAATTGGTCCCTATCGGTCCATAATTATATATAGTTCCCATATAAACCGTCCCCAGATTTGACGTCCGGAACCTCTTGGAGGAGCAAAAGTCATCCGATACGGTTGAAATTTGGTACATTTTGTCAATATATGGCCTCTAACAGCCATGTAAAAATTGGTCCATATCGGTCTTTAGTTATATATAGCCGATGACTTATTACACAAAAATTGGTCCATATCGCCAAAAACAATCTACCAAAACTTTATTTCCATAGAAAATTTTGTCAAATTTTATTACTATAGAAAGTTTTGTCAAAATTTCATTTCTATAGAAAGTTTTGTCAAAAGTTTATTTCTATACAAATGTTTGTCAAAATTTTATTTCCATAGAAAATTTTATCAAAATTTTATTTCTATAGAAAATTTTGTAATCTACCAAAACGTTATTTCCATAGAAAATTTTGTCAAATTTTATTACTATAGAAAGTTTTGTTAAAATTTCATTTCTATAGAAAGTTTTATCAAAAGTTTATTTCTATAGAAATGTTTGTCAAAATTTTATTTCTATAGAAAATTTTGTAAAAAATTTATTTCTGTAGAAAATTTTGTCAACAATTTATTTCTATACAAAATTTTGTCAAAATTTCATTTCTATACAAAATTTTGTCAACATTTTATTTCTATAGAAATTTTTGTCAAAATTGTATTGCTATAGAAAATTTTGTCAACATTTTACTTCCATAGAAAATTTTGTCAACATTTTATTTCTATAGAAAATTTTGTCAAGTTTTTATTTCTATAGAAAATTTTGTCAA
Source organism: Haematobia irritans (assembly GCF_050003625.1). Taxonomy (NCBI): domain Eukaryota; kingdom Metazoa; phylum Arthropoda; class Insecta; order Diptera; family Muscidae; genus Haematobia; species Haematobia irritans. The sequence continues at coordinate 119,040,552 of NC_134401.1, forward strand.
ATTTTTATTTCTATAGAAAATTTTGTCAAAATTTTATTTCTATAGAAAATTTTGTCAAGGTTTCATTTCTATAGAAAATTTTGTCAAAATTTTATTTCTATAGAAAATTTTGTCAAACTAGATTATATACGTATTTAATCGGCCTTTTTTTGTTTAATATATACCGCGTATGGGCTAACTTACAATTTAGAAGACAGTGTTAAAAAGTTTTACGATACCTTGCCATCGGCAAGTGTTATCGCAACCCAAGTAATTCGATTGTGGATGACAGCCTTTAGTAGAAGTTCCTACGCAATCCAAGGTGGAGGGTACATAAGATTCGGCCTGGCCGAACTTACGGCCGTATATACTTGTTTTTGTTTCAAATAGGTTAAAAACCGAGTAAGAATTCATAAAATGGTACAAATCATTTAAATTTTGTCGAAAAAAATGCTAAATCCTGTTACGTGGGCCTATATGCGGCGCAGGAATGACCATCAGCTCCGCCTAGCTCTAGTGGTTTCTCCCTCAAGGTGGTCCATCCCGTCATTCCAGCCCTAGGCCCGTATCAATAAACACAAATGTTCCAAAACTCAACAATAACAAACAACAACAGATTCCTTAAAGTGGGAGGTGGATGGAAAACTCCAGTCGCCCGCCCTGCCATGGTCATGAGGATTCCCCTCCATTCATCATGACCCCTAAAATCCGCTCAAACCCTTACCACTTACCTCACGTTAATCCTCCTTTGTTCTAAAGAATTACCACATCATGATTGTACTATCAATTCAAGACATAAACATATTTATTAAATTAAAAGCAAAAAAAAAACCTAAATCCTAAAAAAAACAAAAACACATTTAATTCCTTATACCTAAACCGCCGTTGGACTGTATTGAACCATATACTATGTTAATTAATATATGTAACCATTGTAAGTAATAAAAAAAAACAGAAAATATCGAAAACCATTAAATTCTATCAAGTACATTTAACCAACCAAAATCATACATAATAAATAATTCACAAAAAAATGTTTCAACAATACCGAACATCTTTCTTTTTATACCCACCACCATAAAATGGTGACGGGGGTATAATAAGTTTGTCATTCCGTTTGTAACACATCGAAATATCGATTTCCGACTATATAAAGTATATATATTCTTGATCAGGGAGAAATTCTAAGACGATATAAGCATGTCCGTCTGTCCGTCTGTCTGTCTGTCTGTCTGTCTGTTGTAATCACGCTACAGCCTTCAATAATGGTGCTATCGTCCCGAAATTTGCCACAGATTAGTTTTTTGTTTGCAGGCAGGTCAAGTTCGAAGATGGGCTATATCGGTCCAAGTTTTGATATAGTCCCCATATAAACCGACCTCCCGATTTGGGGTCTTGGGCCTATAAAAACCGTAGTTTTTATCAGATTTGCCTGAAATTGGAAATCTAGAGGTATTTTGGGACCATAAAGAGGTGTGCCGAAAATATAGACCGATATCCCGATTTTGCTTTTAGGGCTTCTAGAAACTATATTTACCATCCGATTTGCCTGACATTGGAAATCTAGAGGTATTTGAGGACCATAAAAAGGTGTGCCGAAAAGGGTGCTCATCGGTCCATGTTTTGATATAGCCCCCATAGAGACTGATTTCCCGATTTTGCTTCTTGGGCTTCTAGAAACTATATTTTCTATCCGATTTTCCTGAAATTGAAAATCTAGAGTTCTTTTGGGACCATAAAAAGGTGTGCCGAAAATGGTGCCCATCGGTCCATGTTTTGGTATAGCCCCCATATACACCGAACTCCCGGCTCTATTTCTTGGGCTTCTAGAATCCGTAGTTTTTATCCGATTTGCTGGAAATTAGTAATCTATAATAAAATTATAAAGTGTTTTCGTTTATTCAACGATTGTCTCTAAAATTTGTGTCAAAAGAAAACTTTGCTTGTCTAAAATTACGTTTCTCAAAAAAGAATACACTTCTTTCAGGGTATAGCAGGCGCACTGATCATGAAAATTGCTTCAAACTGAAAGTAAAAGTTCCAGATTTTACTCATCGTATTTAAATAAATGCAGAAAAATCTACAGATTTAAGATTTTAAATCAAGGCGTAATTTCAATATATACACGACATGTTTATATTTTCTCTAAAACTCTAACAAAATTGGTTCTCATAAATCCAGAATCTTATCTGGACTCATAGGTAGAATCTTTAAAGTTTGTCTTCGGGAGCTGGCTCGTTTGGAAGAAGATTTGTCATCAAACCCCCTACAATTCTATATATTATCAAGTAACTCACAACGACCAAGAGTTTTCATAGTAAACTATTATACTTGATTCATGGTGGTGGGTATTTAAAATTCGGCCCGGCCGAATTTACTGCTGTATATACTTGTTTTTCTTTCTTTTAATTAAATGTATTCAGGTCTTTTGCAATGTATCATTACTTAATCGGGAAACTGCAAAGTAATCTGTAAATAATTTAATCATTCATCACTTTATACGACTTGGTCGACAATTCATAAACCCTAGCCACATCCTACCTAAATGAGCTCAAATAGAGAAGGAACATGCCTAGACTGTTACTGACCACAAAAACAAACGTAAAGACAAATAAAACTTTGCAACTCACAGACTAAAAAATAACTTTTTAACACCACGACGACGGAATATTGGAACACCTTTGACAATATAATATATAAAATATAATCATCTAATAACAAAATAAATATCAAATTATATATAAAAAAATAATTAAATATCAAAACTTTAAATATGATAAAAAAAAAACTTAAACAATGGTTGATTTGCAAAGTTCACCAAACAAATCAAAATATTCAAATATCAATGTATTTGTGTCCCTTCTCTGAGGGGTTCATATAGTGAATTGTATTTTTTTTGTTGATGATTTTAGGCGCTAATACCGTAATACCCCTTAGCAACAGATATCGTATTGGTTTCCCCCTTATAATTCTACGACCAGGTTACGGGCGATTCAGCACTGGCGCTAGATGGAGCCACACCCCAACTGGGTGACACAAAATCAGGAATCGATTTACTAGCTCAACCGTTTTCCTCTTTCAAAAACACAATGTTCTGGGGGTGCGCCTCCGCGACTATGCAATAAAAATTATACCGTCCTACCTTTCTTTCTGGTGTGGAATGTTTGACCAATACTGTTGTGTGGTGCTGACCAATTTCGTCACTCGATAGTCAGACGTATCGCTATGCAATCTTTCGTAGTACCGTGCAACCTTCGCCAGAACTTCTCTGATGCAATGGGTCTTACACAAAGTCTTGAAATAGTTTCCAATCACTGTCTCGATTTCCTGAAGAAAACCCCAAGCCTCCTGACGTCTAGGAGGCTTTTCTATCTATAGAAAAGAGAATAGCACTTTCTCATATGTTTCAAAGCACTAGTATGCCAATTTCAACTTACATTTTTTTCTTCTCCTTATCAATTAAAATTCATAGAAATTAATAAGGTGAAATCTACCGGAAATCGAGTAAAATTTCTGCATAACCACTACAAAACCGAAATTATTTAAATTAATTTTCACTCAACTGTTCTTTTAAACCAAAACCACTCACGTTGACAATTATAAAATAAAGCACACCACACCTCGTTATAATTCTGTGCACGATACACGCTACTTGAAGCAGACTATTCGCGAAACTCAGCCAAATACCCCCTTTTATAATCTCTTCCCAGCTCAATCTCCTGTAGCCATATTTTAATTTGTTGTAACTACATTTTTCTTTTGCGTCGAGTATCCTCAATGCGTCCTTGTCTTTTCACCACAATTTTCACTCAATTCAAATTCCCTCGCAACGTTTTACTATGAATGAAAACTGCTTTATCTGGTATCATCATGATAACAACAATTTTGGTGTAGCGTAGTGTACTTTACCAATTTTAATCTGGCAATGCCGCTCGCCAATAGCAATCGATAATCTTCAACAGCTGTTTCAATTAATCCGCACATTTCTCACCAGCAACCAGACCAACCACACACAAAAGCCAAAAAAATAAAATAAATTATACCTCTAAATTCCCTGGGGCACCCTGAGACATGTGAGAAACCGGCCAGATTCGGTTCGGGATCTTCCAATGTTTTCTCCTTTGAGAAGAAATCATTGGATAGATGCAGAACATGAATCCCCCAAATTTTTCACATGTCTCAGGCACTGGAATCATGGAGAGCAAAGTTGCACCATTCCAAGGGCACCCTGCCACGTGGTGACGAAATGGCCAGATGTTGTGTTAGGCCTCCGCGATGACTTCTTACCGCTGAAGTCCCCAGGGGAGCCCAACACTCACATCCCCAAATTCGTCACCCGTTTCAGGCATAGGAATGCACAACATTTTTCAAGCCAACATGGCAACATAACCACAGCCATCCCTCCAGCTCCCACAACTTTGTCCAATACAGGGCCGGGGACAATGTGTGGCATTGGAGACCCCCCCCCCCCCCAAGTAAACAAAAAAAAGAATTTCTTGCACTGGAGGGGAACCTCACGTCGATTCTTCTTTCCTTTTGGGTCGCAATATAATTGGTCACGCAACAATCCAATCTCAAAATATTGCGAATTTTTGAAAATATTTGAGGTCAAACGTTTCAAACAAGCGTTACAATCCACTAAAAATTATAAAAAAATATAAAAAATATTTATTTGACAAAATATCACAGAATCTTTTAATTTACATCCAAAACATTGAATTCGGATCACACCTAACGAAGTGATGCAAATTCAGTGCACCGGCTGTTGAAATGGAGGACTTCTGTCCTATGACAAGCCCATGTTAAATTAATCGCTTCTGCGTCAATTTTGCACCACTTCCGGATCCAAAAAGAACATTTTCATTACTTTTTTGGCGACGCTTTTTTTGCTGGGCAGTTAACAAGAAGTAAATTGCAAATATCTTCTCTCCGGTTAACTTTAACTAAAAAATTTTCAACAGTTAAGTTCCTAACTGACATATGGAATATATGAGCAAGAAGACAGATATGTCCATAGTACGGTTTAAAAGTTCGTTAGCTAACTTAGCACTAACGGAGTTTAATTAAAATGGTTAACCCCCATCAAAAAAGGATTTTATTTTAAATTTTGGTAAATTATTTTTGGTACGAGTGGCAACAGAGCGTTGAACACGAAACGTCGAAACGTCAATTCAAATGTTTGTGATATTATCATAATACGACATTAAGACATAACTTTTCTTTAATTGTATGAGATTTTCTTTAATTGTATGAATGAGAAAATAAAGATCACAGGTTCAAATCAAACCAGCTTTTAAACAAATATTTTTTTTTTCAAAATATTGTTTTTTTGTTGTACATCGTTTTAGTTGTGTTTTGTTGTTTTATAGAAATCTATTTTTTCCATTTAAACTCAATAAAAAATTGAAAATTCTAGTAATTTGAAAAACCTTCTCAAATGACACATTACTCGTATGTTTATATACCTGTGGGGCTGGAGATTTTCATTTTATTTTTATACCCACCACCATAGAATGGTGACGGGGGTATAATAAGTTTGCCATTCCGTTTGTAACACATCGAAATATCGATTTCCGACTATATAAAGTATATATATTCTTGATCAGGGAGAAATTCTAAGACGATATAACCATGTCCGTCTGTCTGTCTGTTGTAATCACGCTATAGTCTTCAATAATGAAGCAATCGTGCTGAAATTTTGCACAAATTCGTCTTTTGTCTGCAGGCAGATCAAGTTCGAAGCTATATCGGTTCAGGTTTTGATATAGTCCCCATATAAACCGACCTCCCGATTTGGGGTCTTGGGCTTATAGAAATCGTAGTTTTTATCCAATTTGCTTGAAATTTGAAATCTAGAGGTGTTTTATGACCATAAAAAGGTGTGCCAAAAATGGTGAGTATCGGTCCATGTTTTGATATAGCCCCCATATAGACCGATCTCCCGATTTTATTTCTTGGGCTTATAGAAACCTCAGTTTTTATTCAATTTACCTGAAATTGGAAATCTAGAGGTATTGTAGGACCACAAATACGTGTGCCAAAAATTGTGAGTATCGGTCCATATTTTGGTATAGCCCCCATATAGACCGATTTCCCGATTTTACTTCTTGGGCTTCTAGAATCCGAAGTTTTTATCCTATTTGCCTGAAATTGGAAATCTAGAGGTATTTTCGGGTCATAAAGAGGTGTGCCGAAACGGTGAGTATCGGCCCATATTTTAGTATAGCCCCCATAAGAACGACCTCCCGATTTTTATCTGATTTGCCTGAAATTGTAAATATTCTGGTATTTTAGGCTCACAAAAACGTGTATCGGATTAAGTTTTTATCGGTCCATTTGGTAATGCCTCCATATAGACCGACTTCACTTCTTGAGGGTGTAGAAGGCGCACTGATCATGAAAATTGCTTGAAACTCAATGTAAAATTTCCAGATTTTACTTCTACTGATTTAAGATTTCAAATCAAGTCGTTATTTTATAATTTTCTTGCACACTTACAAGAGATGTTAATGATTCCTCTAAAACTCAAACAAAAATGGTTCTTATAAATCCAGAATCTGATATAGTCCTCATAGGTGAAATCTTTAAATTTATCTTCGGGAAGTGTCCTCAAATCCTCAAGCCCTCCTGAAATTTCAAAGGAAACCCTAATATTTGGTTCATGGTGGTGGGTATTTAAAATTCGGCCCGGCCGAACTTAGTGCTGTATATACTTGGTTTTATAAATTTTTTAATATTTTGACTTCCTATTCGTTTTTGCGATATTTAATTGTCCAAATTTTGACTTTAAACCGCCAAATTTAGTATTTGCTAAGGTTGGTCTAAAAGAACTTCATCGAAAGTGGAAACAAATTTATGGTGGATTCCGGAATGCTTTTAAAAAGAAATGTTTGTGGAATAACTTCCATTTTTGTATGCAAGTAAACTTAGTTTTGAATGTACTTGTAAAATTTTAAGGAATAAACGCTTCAAAATTTACATACTATGTAATTGAAACTATCACCTATTGTTAGAAACCCCTTTATAACACCAAGCAATTGTTAAGGATTTAATAATATTTTCTTTTTATCTAAAAAAATATATCTTAAATTTTTTCTATTGTTCAAAAAATTTTATTTTCCTTGGAATTCAGTTATTTTTTTTTGTTGTTTTCATTATCCTTTTCTTCTATTTATCTAAATTCAATCCCTTAACAAAAGGGACTATCTTCCGCTTGCTTTTGTCTAATCATGTTATGTTGTTCACACGACTATATATCCAAGCAAGACGAGTATATAAGCATGTGTGAATGTGTTTACTTTTGTTGTTGAATTTGTATGTGAGTAAGTATGTGTATGAGTCTCTATGAATTCATTGTTATGTCCAGTGTGATACCTTTTGTCCTTTCGGTCAAATAGCAGATAATTTTGCTGTTTATCAAATTGAATCTTCTCTTGTTTGGTTAAATCGTTGTGTTTTCTATTCGTATGTTCTATACAGGGTTTTACATTATGATTGGAAATAATGGGGAAAGATTTTAGTTTAAAGAAATATGTGGTATATTTAAAATAAAATATGTTTTTTTTTAAAGAAAGTTGCATGATTAACAAAAATAAATAAATTATAAATTTCTGTGCTATTTTGTGTAGTACAAAACTATCGTTATGAATAATTAATATACACACAAAATATTTTTTTCTGATTGAATCACGAAATTAATTGATTAATTGAAATATCTTCAATCACAGAAATGATAGTGTCAATTAAAAAATTAATTGTCAGTCAATTAAAAAATCAATTGATCCAATTAAAAAATTAATTGATACTATTAATCTGTGTGATTGATTTTTATTTCACTCAAAAAATTTGTTGAATCAATTAAATTTTTAATTGAATATTTTTTAAAACTCAATAAAGTTTTTAATTGGAAAAATTTTCGGGAATTTTTGTTGGTGTAGGTGGCATATATGTGTTAATTGATAATCTTTAGTAAATTACAAAAACTATTGTTTTTATATTTAAAAACGCTTGAAAAATGTGTATCGAAAACACTGTTCTTTTGTTAAGTTTTTTTTTTCGAAAATTTCGAACTTTTATCACAAAAAAAATACAAAATTTTTATTTTTGCAAGAAAAAATAACTTTTGTTTCAAAATCACAGCCCATTTCGTTTATATTAAGCACTGTTCTTTCTGACTTTAAGTCTTTAATAAGACATATTTTGAAGTTTCATAATAAAAATTTAATATAGTACATTTTTGGAATATATGTAAAATTACATTATTTCCGTTATCAAAAGGTATGTTACTGTTAAATAAGTTTTCTTTACATCGGCTTGTGGGCGCCCAAAACTATGCTTTATAAATATAACTACTTAACTGTATGCGTTGCTAGTGCGTTGATGGATATAGCGATAATTGTCTGTTGATTACAACGACAGCTACGTAGCCCAGTGGATAGTGTGTTGGCTTACAAACTGTTTGGTCCTCGGTTCCATTTTCCGTCCACGTGAAAGGTAAAATTAAACAAATATATGCGACTGTAAGTTCGGTCAGGCTGAATCTTATGTACCTTCCACAATGGATTGCGTAGAAACTTCTACTAAAGACTGTAATCCACAATCGAATTACTTGGTTGTGGTAACACTTGCCGATGGCAAGGTATCTTAAAACTTATTAAAATCGTTTTGTAAATTGTGAGTTAGTCCATATGTGGTATATATTAGAAAAAATATGTATGTATAGGTAAGTCTACAAATAATTACTAATCGATATGGACTTTTGCACGGTACGTAGAGAGCCAGAATTGAAATATGGGGGTCGCTTATATGGGGGCTATATACAATTATGAACTTGATATGGATCATTTTTTGTGATTGGGGATCGATTTATCTGAGGACTATATGTAACTATAGACCGATATAGACCTAGTTAGGCATGGTTGTTAACAGCCATATAGTAACACAATGTACCAAATTTCAACTAACTCGGATGAAATTTGCTCCTCCAAGAGGCTCCAAAACCAAATCACGGGATCGGTTTATATGGGGGCTATATATGATTATGGACTGATATGGACAACTTTTGGCATGGTTGTTAAATATCATATACTAACAAAAGGTACCAAATTTCAACCAGCACCGGAGGTCAAATCTGGGGATCGGTTTCTATGGGGGCTATATATAATTATGGACAGATATGAACCAAATCCTGCATGGTTGTTGGATACCATATACATCACGTACCAAATTTCACCAGAATCGCATGAATTTTGTTCTTCCAAGGGGCTCCGGAGGTCAAATCTGGGGATCGGTTTATATGGGGGCTTATATAATTATGGACCGATTTCGACCAATTTTTGCATGAGTGTTTGAGGCCATATATTAACACCATGTACCAATTTACAACTGAATCAGATGAATTTTGGTCTTCCAAGAGTCTCCGGAGGTCAAATCTGGGGATCGGTTTATATGGGGGCTATATATAATTATGGACCGATGTGGACCAATTTTTGCATGGTTGTTGGAGATCATATGCTAACACTATGTACCAAATTTCAGCCGGATCGGATGAAATTTGCTTCTCTTAGAGGATCCGCAAGCCAAATCTGGGGGTCCGTTTATATGGGGGCTATACGTAGGTTAGGTTAGGTTAGGTTATGTGGCAGCCCGATGTATCAGGCTCACTTAGACTATTCAGTCCATTGTGATACCACAGTGGTGAACTTCTCTATACGTAAAAGTTGACCGATATGGCCCATTTGCAATACCATCTGACCTACATCAATAACAACTACTTGTGCCATGTTTCAAGTCGACAGCTTGTTTCGTGCGGAAGTTAGCGTGATTTCAACAGACGGACGGACGGACAGCGTAGATGGACTCAGAATTTCACCACGACCCAGAATATATACTTTATGGGGTCTTAGAGCAATATTTCGATGTGTTACAAACGGAATGACAAAGTTAATATACCCCCCCATCCTATGGTGGAGGGTATAACAAATATATGCGACCGAGGAAAAAATTTGAAGTACTTCTAAGGGCACAACTTTAAAAGCACTTCCAAAAAATGTCGTCCAAAATTGTTCTTTATTTGAACTACTTAAGATGTTATTTTAATTCAATTTTTTATAACTCGCTTTTTTCATATTTTCAAAGGGTAATTTTAACTTTTTTTCGTTTCAAATAGGTTAAAAATAAATTAAGAATTAATAAAATGGTAAAAACTATTTAAATTTTGCCGAAAAAAATGCCAAATACGTTCTAGAAAAATTACGTTCCACACATGTGTAAGAATGCATTAAAACTCATAAAAAATATAAAAAAAATATTTATGTGGCAAAATATCACAAAAATTGATCCTCATCGGTCCATAATTATATATAGCCCCCATATAAACCGATCCCCAGATTTGGTTTGCGGAGCTTCTAAGAGAAGCAAATTTCATCCGATCCGACTGAAATTTTGTACATGGTGTTAGTATATAGTATCTAACAACCATGCAAAAATTGGTCCACATCGGTATATAATTATATATAGCCCCCATACAAACCGATCCCCCGATTTAGCTTGCGGAGCCTCTAAGAGAAGCAAATTTCACCCGATCCGGCTGATATAAGTATATGGTCTCTAATGACCATGCAAAAATTGGTCAACATCGGTCCATAAATATATATAGCCGCCATATAAACCGATCACCAGATTTGACCTCCGGAGCCTCTTGAAAGACCAAAATTCATCTGATTCAGTTCAAATTTGGTACGTGGTGTTAATGTATGACCTCAAGCACCCATGCAAAAATTGGTCGAAATCGGTCCATAATTATATATAGGCCCCATATAAACCGATCCCCAAATTGACTTCCGGAGCGCCATGGAAGAGCAAAATTCATCCGATTCGGTTGAAATTTGGTACGTGATGTTAGTATATTGTGTCCAACCAACAACCATTCAGGAATTGGTTTATATCAGTCCATAATTATATATAGCTCCAATATAAACCGATCTCCAGATTTGACCTCCGGTGCCTTATGGAGAAGCAAAACTCATCCGATCTGGTTGAAATTTGGTACGTGGTGCTAAAAGTGGTCCATATCAGTCCATAATCATATATAGTCCCCATAAAAACCGATCCCGAGATTTGGTTTTGGAGCCTCTTGGAGGAGCAAATTTCATCCGAGTCAGTTGAAATTTGGTACATTGTGCTAGTATATGGCCGTTAACAACCATGCCTTACTAGGTTCATATCGGTCTATAGTTATATATAGCCCTCAGATAAATCGATCCCCAATCACACAAAAATTGGTCCATATCAAGTTCATAACTGTATATAGCCCCAATATAAGCGACCCCCATATTTCAATTCTGGCTCTCTACGAATCGTGCAAAAAGTCCATATCGATTCGTAATTATTTGTAGACTTACCTTTACATAACTTTTTTGTTAAATATATACTTCTCCTCAAATTACTTCTAGTTTTAATTTTCTTGTTCTGTGCACTCTCATAATTGCGAGTTCTACATGGAATTGCAAACCCTATATTATGGAATGAAATTGGCAAAGAGGAATTTCCTTGAATGCGAAAGTTCATCCTGGCAGCTAGCAGATGAAACCAAAGATAAATGATGTTGTCGCTTTTGTTAATAATGACATTGCTGTCTCTGGGAATTTACACAATGGACCCTCTTTGCATTATATTATATTTTCATCTTTTTTTTGTGTTTATTTATAGTCAACTATTTTTATGTTATAGTTTAATTAAAACTTTGCTTAAGTGATAGTTCGATTGAGTATAGGAAGAAATGAAGCAAATGAAAAATACCAACCTTTGAGAACACAAAGGATAGTTAGGTTGATGTAATTAACAATTTTCTCATAGATAGATAAAAAGCAATTTTCATTATATGCTCCATATGGCGATGCATACAAATATTTTAAATTACATTGTGAATTTTGTATTGAGTTTATATTAAAAATTCCAATAAATTGTAATTCACATCAAGGTATTTTATAAAGATTTGTTTAAGAAAAATTCCAAAATGAGATGACGCTTGGACTCATTTGTAAGAAGGAGGCTCCTTGCAATTGCCTTCAGTTCAAATCATTTGTTCGGTTATAAACATAGTCGGGCCTTTAACAGCCATGACAAATTTGGTCAATATCGTTCCATAATAATATATAACCCCCATTTAACTCGATCCCCAGATATGGCTTGCGGAGCCTATTGGAGTAGTATGTAGCTTTCTAATAATCGGGAATAAATTGGTCCATATCGGTTCATAATGATATATAGTCACGGTCGACACAGTTGGTAGAAGTCTACCAAAAATGGTAGATTTATCACTGTTTCGTAGATTGGTAGAATCCTTTATGGTATGGTAAAGGTACTTACAAAATTTTCTATAGAAATAAAATTTTGACAAAATTTTCTCTAGAAATAAAATATTTGAAATTTTCTAGAGAAATAAGATTTTGACAAAATTTTCTATAGAAATAAAATTTTGACAAAATTTTCTATAGAAATAAAATTTTGACAAAATTTTCAATAGAAATAAAATTTTGACAACATTTTCTATAGAAATAAAATTTTGACAAAATTTTCTATAGAAATAAAATTTTGACAAAATTTTCAATAGAAATAAAATTTTGACAAAATTTTCTATAGAAATAACATTTTGGCAAAATTTTCTATAGAAATAAAATTTTGAGAATATTTTCTATAGAAATAAAAATTTGACAATATTTTCTATAGAAATAAAAATTTGACAAAATTTTCTATAGAAATAAAATTTGGCAAATTTTTCTATAGATATACAATTTTGATCAAATTTTCTATAGGAATAAAATTTAGACAAAATTTTCTATAGAAATAAAATTTTGACCAAATTTTCTACAGAAATAAAATTTTGACAAAATTTTCTATAAAACTAAATTGTTGACAAAATTTTGTACAGAAATAAAATTTGGACAAAATTTTCTGTAGAAATAAAATGTTGAAAAAATGTTTTCTTTCATTTTCATTTTCTCTAGAAATAAAATATTTGAAATTTTCTATAGAAATCAAATTTTGACAAAATTTTCTATAGAAATAAAATGTCGACAAAATTTTCTATAGAAATAAAATTTTGACAAAATTTTCTATAGAATTAAAATTTTGACAAAATTTTCTATAGAAATAAAATTTGGACAAAATTTTCTATAGAAATAAAATTTGGACAAATTTTTCTATAGGAATAACATTTTGACTAAATTTTCGACAAAAATTTCTACAGAAATAAAATTTTGACAAAATTTTCTATAGATATAAAATTTTGGTAAAATTTTCTATAGATATAAAATGTTGATAAAATTTTCTACAGAAACAAAATATTGACAAAATTTTCTATAAAAATAACATTATGACAAAATTTTCTATAGAAATAACATTTTAACAAAATTTTCTATAAAACTAAATTGTTGACAAAATTTTGTACAGAAATAAAATTTGGACAAAATTTTCTGTAGAAATAAAATGTTGAAAAAATGTTTTCTTTTTTATAGAAATAGCCATTTTCCCTTTTTGGCGCAAGCTGAACTCGTTAAGACGTTTAAAAATCTACACATTTTTATACCCACCACCATAGAATGGTGACGGGGGTATAATAAGTTTGTCATTCCGTTTGTAACACATCGAAATATCGATTTCCGACTATATAAAGTATATATTCTTGATAAGGGAGAAATTCTAAGACGATATAAGCATATCCGTCTATCTGTCTGTTGTAATCACGCTACAGCCTTCAATAATGGCGCTATCGTCCTGAAATTTGGCACAGATTCGTCTTTTGTTTGCAGGCAGGTCAAGTTCGAAGATGGGCTATACCGGTCCATGTTTTGATATAGTCCCCATATAAACCGACCTCCCGATTTGGGGTCTTGGGCTTATAAAAACTGTAGTTTTTATGCTATTTGCCTGAAATTGGAAACCTGGAGGTATTTTAGGACCATCAAAAAGTGCACCGAAAATGGTGCCAATCGTCCATGTTTTGGTATAGCGCCCATATGGACCGATTTCCCGATTTTGCTTCTTGGGTATTATCTATCCGATTTACCTGAAATTTGAAGTCTAGAGGTATTCTAGGACCATAAAGAGGTGTGCTGAAAATGGGGTGTATCGGTCCATGTTTTGATATAGCCCCCATATACACCGATCTCCCGATTTTACTTCTTGGGCTTCTAGAATCCGTAGTTTTAATCCAATTTACCTGAAATTTGAAATCTAAAGGTACTCTAGGACCCTTAAGACGTGTGCCGAAAATGGTGAGTACCGGTCCATGTTTTGATATAGCCACCATATAGACCGATATCCCGATTTTACTTCTTGGTCTTCTAGAATCCGTAATTTTTACACAAATTGCCTCAAATCGGAAATCTAGAAGTATTCTAGGACCTTAAAGAGGTGTGCCGAAAAGGGAAAGTATCGGTCAATGTTTTGATATAGCCCCCATGTAGACCGATCCCTTCGATTTTACTTCTTGGGGTTCTAGAATCCCTATTTTTACCCAATTTGCCTGAAATTGGAAATCTAGAGGTACTCTAGGAAAATAAAGAGATGTGCCGAAAATGGTGATTATCGGACCATGTTTCGATATGGCCCCCATATAGACCGATCTCCAGATTTACTTCTTGAGTTTCTAGAATCCGTTGTTTTTATTCAATTTGCTTAAAATTGAAAATCTAGAGGTATTTTTGGACCATAGGTGTGCCGAAAATGGTGTGTACCGGCCCATGTTTTGATATAGTCTAGATTCTAGAATGTGCTGAATACTGTGTGTATCCTTCCATGTTTTGTTATAGCCCCCATTACACCGAATTCCCGATTTAACTCCTAGGGTTTCTAGAAATTGTAGTTTTTATCCGATTTGCCACAAATTGAAAATATACTGGCATTTTAGACCCATAACAAAGTGTATATGATTTAGTTTTATCGGTCCATTTGGTAAGGCCTCCATATAGACCGATTTCTCTTATTGAGGGTATAGAAGGCGAACTGATCATGAAAATTGCTTGAAACTGAATGCAAAATTCCCAGATTTTACTTCTCATAGTCATTTGATTAATTGGGATGAAAATTCACAGATTTTAGATTTCAAATCAAGGCGTTATTTCATCATTTTCTTGCACCTGATGTTTATGATTCTTCTAAAACTCAAACAAAAAATGGTTCTTATAAATTCCAATTTTGGTAAATTTTTTGGCACTTTGATGGCAATCCGTGGTGGAGGATACATAAGATTCGGCCTGGTCAAACTTACGACCGAACAAACTTCGAAGTTGTTCCACAAACATTTCTTTATAAGAACATCAAAGAATTGTCTATCAGTTTCCACTTGAAGACTAGTTTTAGAAAATCCGCTTTTTAACCGTTTAAAGTCAACATTTAAATTTTGTACAATTAAATATCGCAAAAATGACTAGAAAATCTATAAAAAAAATTAAATTTTATCCACACGAAAATTTGAACCTATGCCAGTTGACTTTTTCACTTCTATTTTTGTTGAGTTTAAATGGAAAAAAATATATTTACACAAGGATATATTTGTTGTACACTCAAAACATTGACTTGATGGGTTATCCGCCGTATAGTCCTGAATTGTCACCGAATGACTTCGTTTCATACCCGTACGAAAAAAAAATTAGTAGCTTCGACATTTGGTTCAATTGCATTCAAAGTGTATAGATCTTAATACGGAATATTTTGAAAAACAATACAGTGATTTTCGATGACTAAAATTTGTGTTTATTCTCTAATCTCAAATATTAAGGGCCTTGTATTCCCTCCAGAAATTAAAAAAAAATCCTACATAAAAGTGGTATATTCCCTTAAGACTATACGAGGAGTTGTTTTAAAAAAAATATTGTATGCGTTCTATCGTAGTGGGTATTTAAGATTCGTCTCAGCCGTATATACATCTGTTTTGCTACTTTAGTTGATTATTTTATGTGGTTTTAAACAACTGCTTGTCATGTTGACAATAGGAAGTTATTAAAAAACATTATATTACATTGTATTCCTGATGCTTTTTGAGAGCAAAGACAATTATTAGAACGCTGATTATGACATTGACGATGACAACTGCCTCCCGGCTGGAACCTTATGAGACACGCAATGAAAGCAGACATTGTTTTTTTTCTTGCCATTGTAATTATGTCTCCAATTTGACAAGCCGACATTTCTAGTTGTCTAAGATGTCTAAGAGGAGGGCGAATATTAATTCTCTGTGATATATTATGGGTCAGGTCATAATATGAAACAAGTTTTTTTTACTTCAATCATGATATTAATGATTTTTTTTAATATAATATGATGAACCGTTTTCAAGTTATTCCAATATACATATGTAGCGAAAGTGCCTTAATTTTGAACGTAACGGATTATCTGAAAAAGTCGAGCTGATAGAAAAAACCAACTGCAGATTTGGTTTCACCGTCCCAAAAAAAACCTTAAAAACAATATTCAGTTCTTAATCAACAGAACCACTGTTCCCCTGTGTAATCACTCAGACAAGTTCGGACATTATGACGTATAATGAATTGTAGATGGTAAACAACAGCTCATTTTATTCGAAATATTTTTAACTAACAGATTCTGGAATAAAACTGTGATTTTTGTCCTATTTTTATTTTTTAGGAATTAAAAAAAAATTTGTTTTTTAATTTCAATTTTTTTTAAACATGAACGATATCTCTAAAACTACTTGGAAAATTGAAAAACAATGTAAAGACGGCTTAAAGAGAATATTTTGAGGGATTTTTTGATATTTTTTAAAATTTAATATGTGCACACAAAAAAAATTTTTTCTGATTCAATCACGAAATTAATTGATCCAATTAATTTTTTAATTGAAATGTCTTCAATCACAGAATTGATAGTATCAATTAAAAATTTAATTGACAGTCAATTAAAAAATTAATTGATCCAATTAAATATTTAATTGATACTATTAATTTGTGTGATTGATTTTTATTTCAATTAAAAAATTTGTTGAATCAATTAAATTTTTAACTGAATATTTTTTAAAACTCAATTAAGATTTTAATTGGAAAAATTTTCGTGAAATTTTTTTCTGTGTGGAATCGTTTTCAAGTTATATGTAGCAAAAGTGCCTTAATTTTGAACGTAACGGTATATCTCGAAAAGTCGAGCTGATAGAAAAAAAAAACCAAGTGCAGATTTGGATTCAGCGTCCCAAATAACCTTAAACACAATATTCAGTTTTTAATCAACAGAACCACTGTTCCCCTGTGTAATCACTCAGACAAGTTCGGACATTATGGCGTATAATGAATTGTAGATGGTAAACAACAACTCATTTTATTCGAAATATATTTAACTAACAGATTCTGGAATAAAACTGTGATTTTTGTCCTATTTTTATTTTTTAGGAATTTTTCAAAAAAAAAAAAAAAAAAAAACATTTTGTTTTTTTTAATTTAATTTTTTTTTTTAACATGAACGATACTCTAAAACTACTAGGAATATGTTATTTTTGTACGGAAATCGCTATTTATATCAATTCAGTAAATCGTGAATAGAATCAAAAGATGTGCACCGATTGTAATGAAATAAAGCTCATTTTATTCGAAATATATTTAACTAACAAGTTATGGAACAAAACTGTGATTTTTGTCCCATTTTTATTTTTTAGGAAAAATAAAAAAAAAAAAAACAATTTGTTTTTTAATTTCAATTTTTTTTGAACATGAACTAAATCTCTAAACTACTTGGGAAATTGAAAAACAATGTATAGACGGCTCAAAGAGAATATTTTTAGGGATTTTCTGATATTTTTTAAATTTAATATGTGGAACCATTTGCAAGTTATATGTAGCGAAAGGGCCTTAATTTTGAAAGTAACGGTATATCTCGAAAAGTCGAGCTGATAGAAAAAAACCCAAGTGCACATTTGGATTCAGTGTCCCAAATAACCTTAAAAACGACATTCAGTTCTTAATCAACAGAACCACTGTTCCCCTGTCTAATCACTCAGACAAGTTCGGACATTATGGCGTATAATGAATTGTAGATGGTAAAAAACACTCATACGCCCATATGTCCATGTACCAGTGAATAATAATTTTATCTATTCCTCTTTATACCCACCACTACAGTCTTCAATAATGCGGCTATCGTCCTGAAATTTGACACAGATTCGTCTTCTGTCTGCACGCAGGCCAAGTTCGAAGATGGGCTATATCGGTCCAGGTTATGATATAGCTCCCATATAAACGGATCTCCCGAGTTGGGGTCTTGAGCTTCTAGAAAACGTAGTTTTTATTCCATTTGCATGAAATTGGAAATCTAGAGGTATTTTAGGACCAGAAAAAGGAGTATCGAAAATGGTGTATATCGGTTCATGTTTTGATATAGCCCCCATATATAGACCGATCTCCCGAGTTTATTTATTGAGCTTCTAGAAACCTTAGTTTTTAACCGATTTGCCAGAAATTGGAAATCGAGAGGTACATATTTTAGGAGCACAAATATGTGTGGCGAAAATGGTGTGTATCGATCCATGTTTTGGTATAGCCCCCATATAGACCGACCTCCCGGCTTTACTTCTTGGACTTCTAGAAACCGTAGTTTTTAACCGATTTGCCTGAAATTAGAAATCTAGCGGTATTTTAGAACCATAAATAGGTGTACCGAAAATGGTATGTATAGGTCCATGTTTTGGTATAGTCCCCATATAGACCGATCGCCCAACTTTACTTCTTGGGCTTCTAGTTTTTATCCCATTTGTCTGAAATTGAAAATCTAGAAGTATTTTTAGTCCATAAAAAGGTGTGCCGAATATGGTGAATATCGGTCCAAGGTTTAGTTTAGCCTTAGATTTATCAAATCATCCTTATGGATTCCTACTTCCAATCTAGTTTAAATAGGGATTGTAATAAGATTAAAAAAATAGATTAAAAAATGGCAACTATATCGATATCTGAAGGGTTTTTTTTCAAAATCAATAGCGATTGTCTTTGAGTCAAAATAAAACTCTGTGCCAAATTTGAGGACGATCGGATTTAAACTGCGAGCTGTACTTTGAACACAAAATTACATATACAGACAGAACAGACAGACAGACGAACGGACATCTCTAAATCGACTCAGAATTTATTTCTAAAACGATCGGTATACTAAACGATGTGTCTCAGGCTTTTCCTTCTTGACGTTACATACAAATGCACAAACTTATTATACCCTGTACCACAGTAGTGGTGAAGGGTATAATAAGTATATGACCTCGGTGTGGGTATCGAGATTCCAAAGTGACATAAGTGCCAATTTTGGGTAGGGGTTTAGGACTTTATCCTATAGATAGAGTCCACAGTACGCTAATGTGATTCCATGGTTATGTTTAATTTGGGCTTTGGGGCTCACTATCTTGGAGCTCATTTCCATACCGGCAATGTGAGGTAATTTGTTGTATGTTGAAAATTTAAGAAAAAGTCGAAATGGCAATCAATTTTTAATAATTACAATAAGAAAACGATAAGTTGGGCTTAACCTACATCAAAATTAAATTAATCGACCCGATTTTTAAAAATTGAAAAGTCAAATATTTAATTAACAAAAATCGATTTTAAATGAATTATTAATAATCGACTTAATTTTTTTTTTCAGCAACCAACCAACATCAAAGGTAAATTAGTCAATTTGACTTAAATTTTAAAAATTCAAATATTCCAAAGTCAATTTATTGATTAACAAAATTTTACTTTTGATCAATTGTAAAGATTTCGACTTTTTTTGGAAAAAAAGTCGATTATTCGATTTTTTAGCAAACAAGTCAACGTATTAAATTTTTGTATCCCTAAGTTCATAATATTTCCAATTTAACACTTAAATTTTAAATCGTTACCCCTTTTTCTCCTAGATACAGCCACTAGAATAGCGTTAACAGGAATTTCCTTTTCTCACACCACGTTTTTATGTTTTTTTTATACCCTCCACCATAGGATAGGGGTTATATTAACTTTGTCATTCCGTTTGTAACACATCAAAATATTGCTCTAAGGCCCCATAAAGTATATATATTCTGGGTCGTGGTGAAATTCTGAGTCGATCTAAGCATGTTCGTCCGTCCGAAACAAGCTATCGACTTGAAACTTGGCACAAGTAGTTGTTATTGATGTAGGTCAGATTGAAATTTGGTACATGGTGTTGGTATATGGTCTCTAACAACCATGCAAAAATTGGTCAACATCGGTCCAAATTATATATAGCCCCCATATAAACCGATCACCTTTGCGGAGCCTCAAAGAGAACCAAATTTCATCCGATGCGGTTGAAATTTGGTACATGGTGTTGGTATATGGTCTCTAATAACCATGCAAAAATTAGTCCATATCGGTGCATAATTATATATAGCCCCCATATAAACCGATCCCCAGATTTGGCTTGCGGAACTTCAAAGAGAAGCAAATTTCATCCGATCCAGTTCAAATTTGGTATATAGTGTTGGTATATGGTCTCTAACAACCATGCCAGAATTGGTCCATATCGGTCCATAATTATATATAGCCCCCATATAAACCGTTCTCCAGATTTGACCTCCGGAGCCTCTTGGAGGAGCAAAATTCATCCGATCCGGTTTAAATTTGGAACGAGGTGTTAGTATTGGCGGTTAACAACCATACCAAAATTGGTCCATATCGGTCAATAGTTATTTAGCCGATACCCAATCAAACAAAAATTGGTCCATATCGGTTCATAATCATGGTTGCCACTCGAGCCAAAAATAATCTACCAAAATTTTATTTCTATAGAAAATTTTGTCAAAATTTTATTTCTATAGAAAATTTTGTCAAACTGAATTATATACGTATTTAAATACCACGTATGGACTTACAATTTAGAAGACGGTATTAGGAGGTTTTAAGATACCTTGCCATCGGCTAGCGTTACCGCAACTCAAGTAATTCGATTGTGGATGACAGTGTTTAGAAGAAGTTTCTACGCAATCCATGGTGGAGGGTACATAAGCTTCGGCCTGACCGAACTTACGGCCGTATATACTTGTTTTTTTTTTTTGCCGATAGCAGATGTGTTACTAGCACTCGCATAATGGCTTGGCGCAGTTGTTGAAAATTGCACTTAGTAACAATGCAGTAGTGGTATTTGGCTACAAAAATTTCCCTCCATGGTGAATGGGGTGGTTTTAAGTGCATGTGGGTTTTGAATAATGTTTTATTAATGTGAAATTTATAGAACTCTTTTGTATGCTATTGCTATCATATTCAACATCATTGCAAATTTTTTGCAATTGCTATGCAGATATAGAGATACATAGGAGATATATAGTTTTCGATATTTTAAAATAACAACGATGATAATGTCGCAGTTTAACTTCACTTCATTTTATTTGGAATAAATTATGAGTTCAACAAGCTCTTGTGGAGATTATTTCAATATATTTTGGGTCGCAATATAGAGTGTATACTTACCTATTATATTGATTTTATACATATACTAGGTTAACCCGGCTCTGTTCGCTGCGCTTCCTGAAGCATATTTGTGGGAACACTTTGCGTTAATTTGAGGCGATTTCGATCAAATATGACAGACACTGTCACAGTTTTTGGATCATGTATCCATCACAATATTATGAATTATCAATAACTCTGGAAAGACACTATAATTTGGGTAAAAATAATTTGGGGAAAAAGTAGTCAAGAAACATATTTTTTGCGAAACAAAAACGCCCTTGGTCATTCATATCCTGCGAGCTGAAAACAAATTCGAAAGATTTTAACTCTTTTAAGGAGTAGGGTCAGGAGAAGTCTGGCACAAAAACTGAGGAGAGGGTGAACACCCTTTTCAAAAAATCAGGCAAATCGGAAACAGGGGAGATGTTTCGCTCCATCTCGACCAGATGTCAGAAAATCTCGTACCCTAAATTCATTTTACAAACATTTCGCAAATGGTCCCTATACATTCCAAGTAAATCGTCCCTATAAATTCCAAGTAATTGTAAAATTAGGTAAATCGATGAAGTTTATTTCACTATTCCCCTTCCCCAACCAGATATCGAAAAATCATGCATCCTGTGTTAATTTAATTAGCTTCTCCCACGTTCTCTTTAAATTTTAAGTGAATCGGAGAAGTTTAGATTTTGCTCTATTTTTTAAAGGCACGTCAGTTTCCCCGATCAAATATCGACAAATACAGAAGTGGATATCATCCTTTAGGTAGGTTCCCTCCCCGACCAAATACCCAAAAATTAGGTACACCATATTGATTTCATAATTTTCCTTTGTGGCCTTTATAAATTTTAAGAAAACTTGAGAATTTTAGTTTAGATTTTTCACTGTACTATCGGGTAAATGGCAGGCCCCCTCCCCGACCAATTATCGAAAAACAAAGTAGCCGTTCTTTGTCTAGAAGCCCCTTTCAACCTTTCATGAAAATTTCAGGCAAATCGGGTAATTTTTTCCAATTCCCTAAAAGTCGGGCATGGGGAGGTCCCCCACCCCGTCCAAATATTACCAATTCAGATACCCAATATTAATTTCATGACATCATGACATGTTCTCTAGAAATCTCAAGTAAATTGGAGAAGTTTTGATTTTTCACTGTACATTAAAAAAATGTCGACCAAATATCGAAAAATAAATTAGCGGGTCTTGAAATTTGGTAAGTGGTAAGTGGTGTGAGTATATGGTCTCTAACAACCATGCAAAAATTGATCCACATCGGTCCATAATTATATATAGCCCCCATATAAACCGGTCCCCAGATTTGACCTCCGGAACCTTTTGGAGGTGCAAAATTCATCCGATTCGGTTGAAATTTTTTACATCGCGCATAGTATATGGCCGCTAACAGCCATGCAAAAATTGGTCCATATCGGTCTATAGTTATATATATCCGATAGCCAATCACACACAAATGGGTGCATATCGGTTCATAATCATGGTTGGCACTCGAACCAAAAATAATCTTCCAAAATTTTATTTCTACAGAAAATTTCGTCAAAATTTTATTTCTATAGAAAATTCTGTCAAAATTTTATTTCTATGGAAAATTTTGTCAAAATTTTATTACTATAGAAAGTTTTGTCAAAATTTTATTTCTATAGAAAATTTTGTCAAAATTTTATTTCTATAGAAAAGTTTGTCAAAATTTTACATCTATAGAAAATTTTGTCAACATTTTTTTTATACCCTGCGCCACACTGTGGAACAGGGTATTATAAGTTAGTGCATATGTTTGTAACACCCAGAAGGAGACGAGATAGACACATGGTGTCTTTGTCAATAATGCTCAGGGTGGGTCCCTGAGTCGATATAACCATGTCCGTCCGTCCGTCCCTCCGTCCGTCCGTCCATCTGTCTGTGAACACATTTTTGTGATCAAAGTCTAGGTCGCAATTTAAGTCCGATCGCCTTCAAATTTGGCACATGTTCCTGATTTGGGTCAGAATAGAACCCTATTGATTTTGGAAGAAATCGATTCAGATTTAGATATAGCTCCCATATATATCTTTCGCCCGATATGGACTTATATGGCCCCAGAAGCCATATTTTTGGCGGAATTTGGTTGAAATTTTGCACTAGGAGTACAATTAGTAGTATAGTCAAGTGTGAAAAATTTGATTGAAATCGGTTCAGATTTAGATATAGCTCCCATATATATCTTTCGCCCGATATGGACTAATATGGTCCTATAAGCCAAAGTTTTGACCCAATTTGGTTGAAATTTTGCACAGGGAGTAGATTTACCATTGTAGCTATGCGTGCCAAATTTGGTTGAAATCGATTCAGATTTAGATATAGGTCCCATATATATCTTTCGCCCGATATGCACTTATATGGACCCAGAAGCCAGAGTTTTATCCCGATTAGCTTGAAATTTTGCACTAGGAGTACAATTAGTAATATAGTCATGTGTGCCAAATTTGATTGAAATCGGTTCAGATTGAGATATAGCTCCCATATATATGTTTTTCTGATTTCGACCAAAATGGTCAAAATACCAACATTTTCCTTATTAAATCGCCACTGCTTAGTCGAAAAGTTGTAAAAATGACTCTAATTGTCCTAAACTTCTAATACATATATATCGACCGATAAATCATAAATAAACTTTTGTGAAGTTTCCTTAAAATTGCTTCAGATTTAAATGTTTCCCATATTTTTTACTAAAATTGTGTTCCACCCTAGTGCATTAGCCAACTTAAATTTTGAGTCTATAGATTTTGTAAAAGTCTATCATATTCTGTCCACATCGAGTGATATTTAAATGTATGTATTTGGGACAAACCTTTATATATACACTGAAAAAAAAAGCATACTCGGTTCCAAAGATTTTGTCTTTACTTTAAAAAATTTGGTATTGATTCCGAGCCAAAGAAGCGGAGAATACAAGTAAGGATACTTTTAAGACACAATTCACTTTTAAATTTAGGTTTTGTGTACTTGCTTCTAGGAAGCAAATTTTAATTTTTCGCTTTCTCAGCTTTTTTTCTTCATATGATATCAAAGTCCTTTAAAAACGAGTTAGCGGCAACTTTATTTTCCAAATTAGGACTCGACTTCCAGTAGAAATTATGCTATGTTTGAAGTAAAAAACTTCTTTAAAATAAAGTTTTGAAAAACATGTCCTATATTTGAACGATTTTTTGCTTTGTAGTCAAGATGTAAAAATACAACACATTTAAAGACAATTTCATTAAATTTAAAGAATTTTTCTGAATTATTAAAGTCAAGTTGACCTTAGCCTATAAATTTTTTCTTTCTTGTTAAGATACCCATTTTTAAGTCAAATCAAAGTTTATCGACTTTTGGACAAGGAAAATAACTTTATTTTAGAGAAATGCGTCTTCTATGCTAAGCAAAATTTGTATTCGTATTTTAAAGACATGAAATCTTTGACCTCACGACAATATTTTTTTCAGTGTAGCACCCAACACATTTGACGGATGTGATATGGTATCGAAAATTTAGATCTACAAAGTGGTGCAGGGTATAATATAGTCGGCCCCGCCCGACTTTAGACTTTCCTTACTTGTTCTATAGAAAATTTTGTCAAAATTTTATTTCTATCGAAAATTTTGTCAAAATTTTATTTCTACAGAAAAGTTTGTCAAAAGTTTATTTCTATAGAAAATTTTGTCAAACTGAATTAACATATATACGTATTTTATCGCTCTTTTTTATACCCACCACCATAGAATGGTGACGGGGGTATAATAAGTTTGTCATTCCGTTTGTAACACATCGAAATATCGATTTCCGACTATATAAAGTATATATTCTTGCTCAGGGAGAAATTCTAAGACGATATAGCCATGTCCGTCTGTCTGGCTCTCTGTTGTAAACACGCTACAGTCTTCAATAATAAAGCAGGTTTTGATATAGTCCCCATATAAACCGACCTCCTGATTTGGGGTTTTGGGCTTATAGAAACCGTAGTTTTTATCCAATTGGCCTGAAATTGGAAATCTGGGGTGTATTGGTCCATATTTTTGTATAACCCCCATATAGATCAATATCCCGATTTTACTTATTGGGCTTCTAGGAACCGCATTTTCAATCCGATTCGCCTGAAATTGGAAATCTTGAGGTATTTTAGGACCACAAATAGGTGTGATGAAAATGGGTCGTATCGGTCCATGTTTTGGTTTAGCCCCCATATAGACCTCCCGATTTTATTTCTTGGGCTTCTAGAAACCGTATTTTCAGTAGTAAACTACTAACCAATATACACAAAATTTGGTATAGATCCTAACGACTTTAAAATATCGGTTAAAATATTGACCGATATATACCAAATTTGGCACAGGTTTTTATGAACCTAAAATATATCTAGATTTCAGATTTCAAGCAAATCGGATAAAAATGGCGGCCTCAAGAAATCAAAACGAATGATCGGTCTATATGGGGGCTATATGAAAAACATGGAGCGATATATACCAAATTTGCCACAGCTTCTTATGAACCTAAAATTTAAATTTCAAGAAAATTGCGGCTTCCATGCTCTCAAGAAGTCAAATCGAGAGTTAGGTCTATGTGGAGGCTATATCAAAACATGGGCCGATATATACCAAATTAGGTACAGCTCTTTATGGACCTTAAATACATCTGGATTTAAAATTTCGGTCCTCAAGTGGGGCCAAGTCGGGAAATCGGTCTCTATGGGGGTAATATCGAATCATGGCAAGTAAGGAAAGTCTAAAGTCGGACAGGGCCGACTATATTATACGCTGCACCATTTTGTAAATACACATTTTCGATACTATATCAAATCCGTCAAATGTGTTGGGTGCTATATATAAAGGTTTTTGTCCCAAATACACACATTTAAATCTGACTCCATCTGAACAAAATTTATAATCTATAGACATAAAATTTAAGTCGACTAATGCCCTGGGATAGTACACTATGTTAGTAAAAAACAAGTAAGGGAAGTCTAAAGTCGGGCGGGGCCGACTATATTATACCCTGCACCATTTTGTAGATCTAAATTTTCGATATCACATCAGTCAAATTATTGGGGGCTATATACAAAAGTTTGTCCCAAATACATACATGCATAAGCGTAGGAAGGCCTCTGGGGAGGGGGCTTAGACCCCCCAGAAAAATTTTAGCCCCCCCAGAATTTTAAAAGCTATTTACGATTTTCCATTGTTTTTATAAAAATTATAAACAAGTATATACAAACGCACAAAGTTCCGCTAAAGACTTTCATGCACAATCGAATTACTCGGGTTGTGATAGCTGTTGCCGATGGCAATATATAGTTTTATATCTTAACATTATCTTCTAAATTGTGAGTTAGTTTCTTTATTATAAGTGAATGTTTGAAGTTTGATATTTATGAAATAAAGCTGTGGTTGAATTTATGATTTAAGTTCCTAACTTTATGTTTAGTTTAATAACTAAAGCTCCTTTATTATTTTATTTAGTCTGGTTTAGTCAATTTAATTAAAAAATAATTGATATTAAAACTATTCTTTCATAAATAAATAATGCTGCAAAAAGGCGTCGCCAAAAAAGAAGTGAAAATTTTCTTTTTGTGTCCGAAAGTGGTGCAAAATTGGCGGAGAAGCGATAAATGTAATATTAACTTGTCATAGGACATATGTCCACCGTTTCAACAGCCGTTGCAATGAAGTTGCATCACTTCTTAAGGTGCGATCCGAATTCAGTGTATTGAATGTGAATTGAAAACTTTTATGATATTTTCCCAAATAATTTTTATATTTTTATGATTTAATGCATTCTAACGCTTGTTCGAAACGTTTTCCCTCGAATATTATCAAAAATTATCGATTTTTCTATAATGTATTTGGCATTTTTGTGGCAAAATTTGAATGATTTGTACCATTTTATTTATTCTTACTCTTTTCTTAAACTATTTGAACAAAAGAAAACAAAAAATTACCCATTAAAATATGAAAAAAATTAAAGTAAAAAACTTCCTGTGTAGTTAAATAATTAACTTCTTTGTGAGGACATTTTTGGAAGTGCTTTTAAGGTTGTGCCTTTGGAACAACTCCCAATTTTTTGCTGGAAAAAGTGTGGAACTACTTTTAGTTGGTTTATTATAAATTAATTGTCTAGTTATTTTGATGTCTGATTTTTTATTCATTTTTATGAAATAAAACATTAATTGAACCTATAAGTTCAGTCTATAAATTCTTAGCTAGGGGGGCTTAGCCCCCCCTATGAAAATTGTCTAGCTACGCTAATGCATACATGTAAATATCACTCGATCTGGACAGAATTTGATAGACTTCTACAAAATCTATAGACTCAAAATTTAAGTCGGCTAATGCACTAGGATGGAACACAATGTTAGTAAAAAATATGGGAAACATTTAAATCTGAAGCAATTTTAAGGAAACTTCGCAAAAGTTTTTTTATGATTTATCGCTCGATATATATGTATTAGAAGTTTAGGAAAATTAGAGTCATTTTTACAATTTTTCGACTAAGCAGTGGCGATGTTACAAGGAAATTTTGGTATTTTGACCATTTTTGTCGAAATCAGAAAAATATATATATGGGAGCTATATCTAAATCTGAACCGATTTCAAACAAATTGGGCACGCATAGCTACAATGCTAATTATACACCCTGTGCACAATTTCAACTAAATCGGAGTAAAAAATTGGCCTCTGTGGTCATATGAGTGTAAATCGGGCGAAAGATATATATGGGAGCTATATCTAAATCTGAATCGATTGCAACCAAATTTGGCACGCATAGCTACAATGCTAAATCTACTCCCTGTTCAAAATTTCAACCAAATTGGGACAAAACTCTGGCTTTTAGGACCAAATTTTCAATCAAATTTTGCACACTTGACTATACGACTAAGTGTTATGTTTGTACAAAATTTCAAGCAAATCGGTATAAAACTCTGGCTGCTGGGTCCATATTAGTGCATATCGGGCGAAAGATATATATATATATATCTAAATCTGAACCGATTTCAATCAAATTTGTCACACCTGACTATAGTACTTATTGTTCTCCTGGTGAAAATTTCAAGCAAATTTGGGTAAAACTCTGGCTTCTGGGGCCATATAAGCCCCACCTTGAGCATTATTGCCAAAGACACCATGTGTCTATCTCGTCTCCTTCTGGGTGTTACAAACATATGCACTAACTTATAATACCCTGTTCCACAGTGTGGCGCATGGTATAAATATGTGAAACATTTTAATCTGAACCAATTTTGAGGCAACTTCGCCAAAGTGTATTTATGATTTATCGGTCGATAGATATGTATTAGAAATAAAGGAAAATTTGAGTCACTTTTACAAGTTTTCGAGTTAGCAGTGGGGATTTTATAAGGAAACTGTGGGTATTTTGGTCATTTTTGCTCAAATCGGAAAAGCATATATACAAGTTTTCGAGTTAGCAGTGGGGATTTTATAAGGAAACTGTGGGTATTTTGGTCATTTTTGCTCAAATCGGAAAAGCATATATATGGGAGCCACATATATATATGGAGACATTTCTGAGGGTTTCAAAACTTCTCTAAGTGGTTTCACTGCAATGTGGAACGTCGTTCGGACTTGGCTATAAAAAGGAGGTCCCTTGTCATTGAGCTTGACATGGAATCGGGCAGCACTCAGTGATAAGAGAGATGTTCACCAATGTGGTATCACAATGGACTGAATAGTCTAAGTGAGCCTGATACATCGGGCTGCCACCTAACCTAACCTAACCTAACCATGGGAGCTATATAGAAATCTGAACCGATTTCAACCAAATTTGACATGCATACTTAGTATTTTAATTCTACTCCCTGTGCAAAATTTCACGTAAATCGGACTACAACTTTGAACTCTGTGGTCATATGACAGAAAATCGGGCGAAAGATATATATGGGAGCTATATCTAAATCTGAACCGATTCCAATAAAATTTAGCACACTTGACTACACTACTAATCGTACTCCTAGTGCAAAATTTCAACCAAATTTGGCTAAAATTCTGGCTTCTGGGGCCATATAAGTCCATATCGGGCGAAAGATATATATGGGAGCTATATCTCAATCTGAACCGATTTCAATCAAATTTGTCACACCTGACTATAGTACTTATTGTTCTCCTGGTGAAAATTTCAAGCAAATTTGGGTAAAACTCTGGCTTCTGGGGCCATATAAGCCCATATCGGGCGAAAGATATATATGGGAGCTATATCTAAATCTGAACCGATTTCAATCGAATTTTGCACACTTGACTATACGACCAAGTTTTATGTTTGTGCAAAATTTCAAGCAAATCAGGGTAAAACTCTGGGTTCTGGGTCCTCATAAGTGCATATCGGACGAAAGATATACACGGGAGCTATATCTAAATCTGAATCGATTTCTTCCAAAATCAATAGGGTTCTATTCTGACCCAAAACAGGAACTTGTGCCAAATTTGAAGGCGATTGGACTTAAACTGCGACCTAGACTTTGATCACAAAAATGTGTTCACAGACAGACGGACATGGTTATATCGACTCAGGAACCCACCCTGAGTATTATGGCCAAAGACACCATGTGTCTATCTCGTCTCCTTCTGGATGTTGCAAACATATGCAGTAACTTATAATACCCTGTTCCACAGTGTGGCGCAGGGTATAACAAGTTTATGCAAAATTTCACATCAGCTTAGAAGTTACTTGTGATGTTAAAAAAAAAAAACTCAAAAACTAAAAGTTTGTGAATGAAAATTCTGATATAGGATCTACAGCTAAAAAAATTAATTGGTGGTTATCCCCACAAAAATTTAACATTTTTTATGAAAGTATTGTGTTGCTCTTTGGGGCGAAAAGGAGCCTAAAGTGTGACCAATCACAAAAAAAAAAATGATTTTGTAGAAGTGTAATTTTTTTTCCAAATCGGTTCAGATTAAAATATATGTTTATGGAAATATACAATTTTATATTTTTAATACTAATTTTCGATACTAAAAACTTTAAAATTCATGACAAATTCAAAAATAATTAAAATATTTTTCTAACATCTTCTTCATCCCCGAGCCAAAAAGGCTTTTATTCCCGATCCCTCCCAAAAATAGCAAACCTCAATGAAATTTCTCGAAATTAATAAATTTGTGAATGGACCTGTGTCTGCTCCTATCTCCCTATATACGTCTTAGAGAAAAAAATCGCTTATTTTGTGATTCTCAAATTTTAAGAAAATTTCACAAATTTCACATTTTTTATGAAAATTTTGTGTTGCTTATAACTAAAATTCAAATCTATCCTATCTCCCTATATACGTCTTAGAGAAAAAAAATCGCTTATTTTGTGATTCTCAAATTTTAAGAAAATTTCACAAATTTCACATTTTTTATGAAAATTTTGTGTTGCTTATAACTAAAATTCAAATCTATACAAAATCTGTGGATGCAAGTATTTCCATCTTAAGTGTACACAAGCCTCATTCAATATCAAAAATTTAAGGCTAATAGCTTTTTCTTTCAAACAAATTCGGCTGTCTGACCTTAACATTAACCTAATCATGCTATAGTTTCCATACTTTCACCCAGACATTTCGACTAAATGAAGAATACATCAGTGAAATCAAATTTCGAAGAATGGAATTTAATTCCTTCTCTGATCTTCTTCGCCAAATGGTAAAATAAACACAGAAACTAAAATCTTGCCGAAGGGGAGAGTTTATTGTACCAGCAACAATAAGCAAATGGCACGAAACGACTTTTGTAGATGTGTCAAGGTTATCATGGCTTCAATATTACCAAGAAGTGCAGCCAGAGTGTGGCATGTGCCTAAATTTTTTATTATCCTTTTTGCAGGTGTTTCGTTTGTATGGGATAGTGTATTTTTTACTAACACGTTAAACTGGTCTACAAAATGGTTGGCAAAAGAATGCAAGCATTTGGGGAAAGGAAATTTTGGGAATATATATTATCCCTCTCATGCCTGAATTAAAATGCATGGATTTAAAAAAAATTTTATGCGCTATATATCACTCATGAAATGAAAAAAATCAATGTCCTTGGTATTCTCGAACAAATCAAAATAACGGGACTTACAAGCATAAAAGCACATTATTGCCTATAAGCAACATTGGGTATGAGAGGGTTAAGATATCCCTTGATTTTACTTCTTAAATAATGATTCATTTTTTGTTTCTTGAAAAAAGGAAATAGCTTTTTAAAGATTTACTAATGATTTGTTCTTGCCATACTGGAAACTCATTTGGTCACGATCATTTTCGTACGTGACGTTAGTATTCACTTTATTACACCAATACAAAATATTGTTCATATCGGTTCATAATTAAATTTTTCCACCATATAAACCGATCAATAACTAAAGCGGAATATATAGGTCTATAATCTGCCGTTAACACAATGCATATAATTCGATTTTAGCAAACCAAGTAATTCGATTGTCTCTAGTAGAATTTCGTACTGAATATAATATGGAAAGAAACAGTTGATAAATGTAGGATAGATTTGTGAATACGATGACAATTCAAATATTTTTCAAACATTTCAGTTGTTAAATAATTGAAAAATATAAATCCAATATAGTCTTACACCGAAAAAAGTTAACTGTTTTATAGGAAGAATGAACTACAACGCACGAAAATTGAACTAAATGTTACTCCACATTTTGAGATTTCCACAAAGCGTTGTTAAAACCAGGAAATTTTAATGGCCTGTTGTACTTTCTAACTGCAGTTCACGAAATTACATCATCTCATAGAAGAAACAAATTAACCAAAAGTAAAGAAGAAAATCATTGGCGCCAAATCATGACCAATTTAACCATTCAGTAGTTCATTCTTACTATTTTTGGGAATCGTTCAAAAATTTTCATTTGTTTTAGTTCATATTGAACTTATGTGTACGGTCATTGAACTTTATACTCACGTTTAGTTCATCAAATTTTTGAGACATATTTAAAAAAGTGAGATTTCATTAAGCTGTGGAAAATTTTGATAAAAATAATAAAATTTAACTACAAGCATAAAAATAAGTTAAATGTAGCATTAGTGAAAAACAGCAACAATAACAGAAATTGTAGCCAAAGTGCATGATATGGTATTAAATGATCGACGAATAAAAGTGCGTGAAATTGCTAATATCATGAGCATCTCAAATGATCGAGTCCACTTAATTTTGCATGAAGAATTACAGATGAAAAAGCTTTCTGCAAGATGGGTGTTGCATTTGTTAACAGTCGTTCAAAAACGCATAAGAATGAACGATTCTCAAGCTTGTTTGGATCGTTTTAAGCGAAATAAAATGGATTTTAAGCGTCGTTTCATAACTGTTGATGAGACATGGATTCACCACTATACTCCAGAGACAAAAGAATAATCCATACAATGTACTGAAACTGGAGGTAGTGCCCCAAAAAAGGCAAAAATAATTCAACGACTTTTTGGGACTTCAAAGGTATTTTATTTATTGATTTATCTGCAAAAGGGTAAAACAATAAATTCAGAGTACTATTGCAACCTTTTTGTACAAATTCGAGAAAAACGTCCTGGCTTACGACACAAAAAAATAATTTTTCATCAAGACAACGCACCAGCGCACAAAAGTGTTTTAACAATGGCTAAAATTAACGAATTAAAGTACGTGTTGTTTTACCACCCACCTTATTCTCCTGATTTAGCTCCCAGAGACTTTTACTTGTTCCCAAATCTAAAAAAGCGTTTTACCTCAAATGAAGATGCAATTACAGTTGTAAACCACTATTTTGAAGACCTTGAGAAAAACTATTTTAATCAAGGGATAGAATTGCTAGAAAAGCGTTGGACTAAGTGTATTGAAGTTTCAGGAGATTATATTGAACAAGTAAGGAAAGTCTAAAGTCGGGCGGGGCCGACTATATTATACCCTGCACCACTTTGTAGATCTAAATTTTCGATACCATATCACATCCGTCAAATGTGTTGGGGGCTATATATAAAGGTTTGTCCCAAATACATACATTTTAATATCATTCGATCTGGACAGAATTTGATAGACTTCTACAAAATCTATAGACTCAAAATTTAAGTCGGCTAATGCACTAGGGTGGAATACAATCTTAGTAAAAAAACCCGATTTCAACCAAATTGGGCACGCATAGCTACAATGCTAATTGTACTCC
The DNA here is from genome assembly GCF_050003625.1 of Haematobia irritans. Classification (NCBI taxonomy): domain Eukaryota; kingdom Metazoa; phylum Arthropoda; class Insecta; order Diptera; family Muscidae; genus Haematobia; species Haematobia irritans. The sequence continues at coordinate 119,074,127 of NC_134401.1, forward strand.
CAGTGCAAAATTTCAACCAAATTGGGCCAAAAATCTGGCTTCTGGGGTCCATATCGGGTCCATATCGGGCCATATCGGGCGAAAGATATATATGGGAGCTATATCTAAATCTGAACCGATTTCAATCAAATTTGGAACACATGACTATACTACCAATTGTACTCTTTGTGCAAAATTTCAAGCTAATCGGGACAAAACTCTGGCTTCTGGGTCCATATAAGTACATATCGGGCGAAAGATATATATGGGAGCTATATCTAAATCTGAATCGATTTCAACCAAATTTGACACGCATAGCTATAATGCTAAATCTACTCCCTGTGCAAAATTTCAACCAAATTGGGCTAAAAGTCTGGCTTTTAGGACCATATTAGTCCATATCGGGCGAATGATATATATGGGAGCTATATCTAAATCTGAACCGATTTCTTCCAAAATCAATAGGGTTCTATTCTGACCCAAATTAGGAACATGTGCCAAATTTGAAGGCGATTGGACTTAAATTGCGACCTAGACTTTGATCACAAAAATGTGTTCACAGATAGACGGACGGACGGACAAACGGACATGGTTATATCGACTCAGAAACCCACCCTGAGCATTATTGCCAAAGACACCATGTGTCTATCTCGTCTCCTTCTGGGTGTTACAAACATATGCACTAACTTATAATACCCTGTTCCACAGTGTGGCGCAGGGTATAAAAATAAAAATATTTTTGAAAAACTACCAATTCTCTTTCATTGATAGACTAAGAAGTTTCCGAACCGCCCTCGTAATTCTACAGGAAATTTTGTCAAAAATTTATTTCGTTAGAAAATTTTGTCTATAGAAAATTTTGTCAAAATTTTATTTCTGTAGAAATTTTTGTCAAAATTTTATTTCTATAAAAAATTTTGTCAACAATTTATTTCGATAGACAATTTTATCAAAATTTTATATAATTTTGCCAAAAAATTATTTCGATAGAAAATTTTGTCAAAAATTGATCTCGATAGAAAATTTTGTCAAAATTTTATTTCTATAGAAAATTTTGTCAAAATTTTATTTCTATAGAAAATTTTGTCAAAATTTTATTTCTATAGAAAATTTTGTCAAAATTTTATTTCTAAAGAAAAGTTTGTTAAAATTTTATTTCTAAAGAAAAGTTTGTCAAAATTTTATTTCTATAGAAAATTTTGTCAAAATTTTATTTCTATAGAAAATTTTGTTAAAATTTTATTTTTATAGAAAATTTTGTTAAAATTTTATTTGGATAGAAAATTTTGTCAAAAATTTATTTCGATAGAAAATTTTGTCAAAATTTTATTTCTATAAAAAATTTTGTCAAATTTTTATTTCTATAGAAAATTTTATCAAAATTTTATTTCTATAGAAAATTTTGTCAACAATTTATTTCTATAGAAAATTTTGTCAAAATTTTATTTCTATAAAAAATTTTGTCAAAATTTTATTTCTATAGAAAATTTTTTCAAAATTTTATTTGTATAGAAAATTTTGTCAACAAATTATTTCTATAGAAAATTTTGTCAAAATTTTATTTCTATAAAAAATTTTGTCAAAATTGTAGATAATTTAGATAATTTTGTCAAAATTTTATTTCTATAGAAAATTTTGTCAAAAATTTATTTTGATAGAATATTTTGTCAAAATTTTATTTCTATAGAAAATTTTGTCAAAATTTTATTTCCGTATAAAAATTTCGTAAAATTTTTATTTCTATAAAAACTTTGTTAAAAATTTATTTCGATAGACAATATTGTCAAAATTGTAGATAATTTAGATAATTTTGTCAAAATTTTATTTCTATAGAAAATTTTGTCAAAAATTTATTTTGATAGAATATTTTGTCAAAATTTTATTTCTATAGAAAATTTTTGCCAACAGTTTATTTCGATAGACAATTTTATTTCTAAAGAAAATTTTGTCAAAATTTTATTTCTATAGAAAATTGTGTCAAAATTTTGTTTCTATAGAAAATTGTGTCAAAATTTTATTTCTATAGAAAATTTTGTCAAAATTTTATTTCTATATAAAAATTTTGTCAAATTTTTATTTCTATAGATAATTTTGTAAAAAATTTATTTCTATAGAAAATTTTGTCAAAAAATTATTTTGATAGAATATTTTGTCAAAATTTCATTTCTATAGAAAATTTTGTCAAAATTTTATTTCTATAGAAAATTTTATCAACATTTTAGTTCTATAGAAAATTTTGTCAACATTTTAAATAATTTAGATAAATTTGTCAAAATTTTATTTCTATAGAAAATTTTGTCAACACTTTATTTCTATTGAAAATTTTGTCAAAATTTTATTTCTTTAGAAAATTTTGTCAAAATTTTAGTTCTATAGGAAATTTTTTCCAATTTGTTTTTTACAGAAAAATTTGAAAAAACTACCAATTTGTCGAAAATTGACAACGTGAACCAAAATCCATTTGGTCCGACCATCAGACCAAATTTAAAATTTTTTGACCAATCGGACAAAAATAGCTACGCTGAGTCTAAGTGAGTCTGATATATTGGGCTGTCACTATACCTAACCTAACTTAGTAGTTGTTATTGATGTACCGTAATTTTTAGGTATAGTCCCATATAAACCGATATTCAGATACGATTTCCGGATCTTCCTGGAGGTGCACACTTCATCTGTTGCGGTTGAAATTTGGTACGTGATATGCTTTCTACTCCATGCTAATTTCTTCCGATCCGGTTGAAATTTGGCTCTCTAATTATTGCTTGGAAATTGGTTCATACAGGTTCATGTTTGTTTATACACTACTTTCCACTGAAGGAAGAGGTTTCTTTTCTGAGGAACGAAATTTTATAGAAGTAAAGTTTTCTTTTGACGCTAAAAATTTTTCTTTCAAAGTAAATTAAAAATTTTAGAGACAATCACTGAATCACTTATCATAAATTCGAAGTAATTTGCTCTAAACGAAAATACTTTATACGAAAGGGGAATTTCGTTTGTCTAAAATTTTGGAACATTTCTGAGTTGTTTCCTGTTACCATCACGAAAAGCTCTATAACTATATGCAATAGATGAAATGCTCCTGAAAAATTTAAAAAAAAATATAATGAACTGTCATTGGAATACACATGTCAGCGGTCAGGCGAGCGGTTTAGAAATGATAGCAGCCTGAAATTGGATCCAATACATATCAGCCACCCTGTATAAGCCTCCTATGCCTTTTCATGCAACTTTGTCTCCATTGCCACTTTGGGCTTTGCTCCATCAACTCCATTTGAGGTGCTGCTTGTTCCCAGACCTTTCGTTTTATCGGTTGACTAGTGTTTAGGATTATTTCTCACCTCAAAATGGAACTACCTTGAAGCAACATTATTTCATTCCACGTTTCTGGCCTCTATTATAATTCCATTTAGGTTGTTTACATCTTGTTGTGAATATTTTTTCCCGATGATTTTACCATAGCATAGCCCTCAAAGGTGGCTTACTAGGCTAAAGCTTTTTGGCCCTCGGTGTTTTACTATAAATCATTATTGGTGCGACAGTAATTATTCCCTTCTGATTGGAACACATTGTTTAGCGGTGGTGTAGTTTCACACTAACCCCCAATAGGGCCTGTTGCCCATATTCGAAACCAAAGAATGGGTATCTCTATAGCATTCAAGGGACAGCAACATGGTCGTCGTTGTAGTGCTCATCATTGTTCAACGACAATACAGCCTACTTACTTATATCCCTATGCCTTTGCTCTGCTCCTCAACAATCGATTGTTTGGTATTCCATGGATGTTGCGGTTTTTCGAATGTGTGTCAGTGTGCCCCTGTACGTGCGTACTGGAAATTGTAATGTGACGATATCTTTTGTAGATATCATGGTGCTGTGAAGTTGTTGCTGTTGCTTCTGGAGATTTTGCGGCTTGGCAAGTTGTTATAGTGACCCGATTCATGTTGCCTTTGCCCATTCAAAAACGAGGAGTTTATGAGTGGTGGATATGCTTTTGTAGCTGGTTGGTTTCTTTGGGTGGTTGTTGTCGGTCACCATCTGTCCTTGCCATCGAGTGGAGCCTTGTCGAGACTGTCGATGCTTTGGTTTCTTGTGGCTGTGGGTCAGGATGTTTGAAGTGTTTGGTACATGACCGAAAACTCGTGTTTATCATTACTTTTATTTTCATCCCCAATACAGCCTGTGGAAATTTGAAACAGTCACATGTGGTTGTCATAAAAGTGGAATTCCCATATATAGAGAAATATGAAGCTACGCTCTTACAAAAAACCTTTATGAAAAATACAAATTCTAAAGTCACACGACCTTTTTAACCCCATCACCAAACTCTTCGTAGAACTTAAATTTTATTTGAGAAAATTACAAAGGTACAAAAATGTCGTAATGTTTTTATCAGTGTTTTCGAATTTCGAATCACTTAGGGTATGGTCATACTAGGCAAATATTTGCCTAAAATGAGTTTCAAACATTTTTCAAGGAGCTCTTTCGAAATATCTGTATATCGGTTTTGGAAAATGCGCATTTGCTGCTTCGACTGAGGAGACTAACTCTTTTTCGATTTATGTCAAATATTTGCCCAGTCTGACCATACCGTTAGACTATTCAGTCCATTGTAATACCACAGTGGTGAACTTCTCTTTTATGCCCGATTTCATGTTAAGCTCAATGACAAGGGACCTTCTTTTATAGCCTCATATTCCTGTGAAACCACTTTGGCGGTCATGCTAACCATAGCACAACGGTGGCTCTCGTGTCGTCAAGTGTGTTAATATAATTGAAATCAGTTCAGATTTAGATATAGCTCCTATAAATATTTTTTGCGCGATTTACACACATATGACCACAGAGGCCAAAGTTTTAAACCGATTTACGTGACATTTTGCCCAGGGGGTAGAGTTAACATTGAAGGATTTGAGATGGTATCGAAAATGTAGATCAACATATTTGTGCAGTGTAAAATATAATCGGTCTGGCTCGACTTTAGACTTTCCTAACTTGTTTTCAAAAAAAAAAAAAGAGTTCCATTTGTTATACCCACCACCATAGAATGGTGACGGGGGTATAATAAGTTTGTCATTCCGTTTGTAACACATCGAAATATCGATTTCCGACTTTATAAAGTATATATATTCTTGATCAGGGAGAAATTCTAAGACGATATAACGATGTCCGTGTCTCCGTCTGTCTGTCTGTCTGTGTGTCTGTCTGTCTGTTGTAATCACGCTACAGTCTTCAATAATGAAGCAATCGTGCTGAAATTTTGCACAAACTCGTCTTTTGTCTGCAGGCAGGTCAAGTTCGAAGATGGGCTATATAGGTCCAGGTTTTGATATAGTCCCCATATAAAGACCCCAAGTCTTGGCCTTATATAAATCGAAGTTTTTATCCAATTTGCCTGAAATTTGAAATCTAGAGGTATTTTATGACCATAAAGAGGTGTGTCAAAAATGGTGAATATCGGTCCATGTTTTGGTATAGCCCCCATATAGACCGATCTCCCGATTTTACTTCTTTTGCTTATAGAAAATTGTAAATATTCTGGTATTTTAGGCTCACAAAAACGTGTATCGGATTAAGTTTTTATCGGTCCATTTGGTAATGCCTCCATATAGACCGACTTCACTTCTTGAGGGTGTAGAAGGCGCACTGATCATGAAAATTGCTTGAAACTCAATGTAAAATTTCCAGATTTTACTTCTACAGATTTAAGATTTCAAATCAAGACGTTATTTTATAATTTTCTTGCACATTTACAAGAGATGTTAATGATTCCTCTAAAACTCAAACAAAAACGGTTCTTATAAATCCAGAATCTGATATAGTCCTCATAGGTGAAATCTTTAAATTTATCTTCGGGAAGTGTCCCCAAGTCCTCAAGCCCTCCTGAAATTTCAAAGGAAACCCTAATATTTGGTTCATGGTGGTGGGTATTTAAGATTCGGCCCGGCCGAACTTAGTGCTGTATATACTTGTTATGTGTACAAAAGTATAGCTCCACAAAAGTGAGACAATGGTAACTCTGTTCTCGATGCTAGCGTAACGAATATAAAACTGTGGCCTAATCACGGTTGCCACAGTTGGTAGAATTCTACGACAAATGGTAGATTTTTCAACGGTTTGGTGGATTGGAAGAATTCTTGATGTTTTAGTAGATTTTGCAAAACATTCCTCTCCTAATAAGAGAAACTTAAATTTTCTACATAAATACACATTTTCTATATAATTTTTTTTGACAAAATTTTCTGTATAAATAAATTTTTGAGAAAATTTTCCATAGAAATACATTTTTGAGAGAATTTTCCATAGAAATAAATTTTTGAGAAAATTTTCCATAGAAATAAATTTTTGAGAAAATTTTCCATAGAAATAAATTTTTGAGAAAATATTCTATAGAAATAAATTTTTGAGAAAAATTTCTGTAGAAATAAATTATAGAGAAAATTTTCGATAGAAATAAAATTTTGACAAAATTTTCCATAGAAATAAAATTTTGACAACATTTTCTATAGAAATAAAATTTTGACAAAATTTTCTATGGAAATAAAATGTTGACAAAATTTTCTATAGAAATAAAATTTTGACAAAATTTTCTATAGAAATAAAATTTTGACAAAATTTTCTAAGAAATAAAATTTTGACAAATTTTTCTATAGAACTAAAAAGTTGACAAAATTTTCTATAGAAATAACATTTTGACAAAATTTTCTATATAAATAACATTTTGACAAAATTTTCTATAGAAATAAAACATTGACCAGATTTTCTATAGAAAGAAAATTTTGAGAAATTTTTCTAAAGAACTAAAATTTTGAGAAAATTTTCTATAGAAATAAATTTGTAACCAAATTTTCTATAGAAAGAAAATGTTAACAACATTTTGTATAGAAGTAAATTTAAAAAAAAATTCTATAGATATATATTTTTGACCAAATTTTCTATAGTAAGAAATTTTTACCAAATTTTCAATAGAAATAGAATTTTAGCCATATTTTGACAAAACTTTCTAAAGAAATTTTCTGTAAATATAAAATTTTGACCAAGCTTAAAATTTTGACAAAATTTTACACAGAAATAAAAATTCGATAAATTCAATTGGAAGAAAATTTTACTAATTTTTCTATATAAATAAAATTTTTATAAAATTTTCCATAAAAATAAAATTTTGACCAAATTTTCAATAGAAATACAATTTTGACCAAATGTTCCATAGGTTAGGTTAGGTGGCAGCCCGATGTATCAGGCTCACTTAGACTATTCAGTCCTTTTTGCTACCACATTGGTGAACTTCTCTCTTATCAATGAGGGCTGCCAGATTCCATGTTAAGCTCAATGACAAGGGAACTCCTTTTTACCACTTAGAGAAGCTTTGAAACCCTCAGAAATATCACCAGCATTACTGAGGTGGGATTAACCACCGCTGAAAAGCTTTTTGGTGTTCCGTCGAAGCAGGAATCGAACCCACGACCTTATGTATGCAAGGCGGACATGCTAACTATTGCACCACGGTGTTCCATAGAAATGGAATTTTTACCAAATTTTCTATAGAAATAAAATGTTGACAAAATTTTCTATAGAAATAAAATTGTAAACAAAATTTCTATAGAATTCAATTTTTGAGAATTTTTTTATAGAAACAAAGAATTTGAGAAAATTGTCTATAGAAATAAAAATTTGACCGCCTTTTCTATCGGAATAAAATTTTGAGAAATTCAATAGGAAGATATTTTTAACAAATTTTCTATAGAAATAAAATTTTGAGAAATTATCTTTAGGAATAAAACTTTGAGAAACTGTTCTATTGGAATAAAATTTTGAGAAATTGCTCTATATAAATAAAATTTTGACAAAATTTTCTATATAGAAATAAAATTTTGACAAAGTTTTCTATAGAAATAAAATTTTTACAAAATGTTCAATAGAAATAAAATTTTGATAAAATATTCTATAGAAAGAAAACTTTAACCAAATTTTCTATAGAAATAAATTTTTGAGAAAATTTTCTATAGAAGTAAAGTTTTGAGAAAATATTCTGTAGAAATAAAATTTGGAAAAAATATTCTGTAGAATATTTGAGCATTTGACAAAATTTTCTATAGAAATAAAATTTTGACAAAATTTTCTATAGAAATAAAATTTTGACAAAATTTTCTATAGAAATAAAATGTTGGCAACATTTCTATAGAAATAAAATTTTGACAAAATTTTCTATAGAAATAAAATTTTGACAAAATTGTCTATAGAAATAAAATTTTGACAACATTTTCTATAGAAAGAAAACTTTAACCAAATTTTCTATAGAAATAAAGTTTTGAGAAAATATTCTGTAGAAATACAATTTTAAAAAAATATTCTGTAGAATATTTGAGAATTTGACAAAATTTTCTATAGAAATAAAATTTTGACAAACTTTTCTATAGAAATACAATTTTGACTAAATGACTATGCTGGCAAATTTGTTTAGGCAGTAGCCGACTATCAAACCCTTTTTCGGGAGGTTCAAGTGTAGTTCACTTTGGGTTGAGTGAATTACCCGAATTTATTCTGATAATTGGTTGATAGTTTTGCTGCAAGTAGAGGATGCTGATGAGGAATGTGGTAATTTCGAAACAGCTGTACATCCAACCATCTTGCAGTCTATAGGGCTTTGCCCAAATAAATTTGACAAGCATACTTTTCCTCTGTTGGTTAAGCTACACTTGTAGTTTAGTCAATGCATGGCTTTAAGCTGAGATCAAAAAAACAACAATAACGATTGAAGAGAAGCCAACAATAACAAACAAAACGAATTTTGACTAAATTTTAAAAAGAAATAAAATTTTGGCAACATTTTCTATAGAAATAAAATTCTGACAAAATTTTCTATGGAAATAAAATGTTGATAAAATTTTCTATAGAAATAACATTTTGACAAAATTTTCTATAGAAATACAATTTTGACAAAATATTCTATAGAAATACAGTTTTGACCAAATGTTCTATAGAAATAAAATTTTGACAAAACTTTCTATAGAAATAAAATTTTGACCAAATTTTCTATAGGAATAAATTTGTGACCGCATTTTCTATAGATATAAAATTTGACCAAATTTTTTATAGAAATAAAATGTTGACTTAATTTTCTATAGAAATAAAATTTTGACCAAATTTTCTATTGGAATAAAATTTAGAGAAAATTTTCTAAAGAAAATAAATTTTGTGCAAATTGCCTATAGATATAGAATTTTGACCAACTTTTCTATAGAAATAAAATTTTGAGAATATTTCGATTCGATGTTTACCAAATTTTCTATAAAAGAAAATTTTGACCATTTTTTTCAGAAATAACAGTTTGGCAAAATTTGCTATAGAAATAAATATTTGAGAAAATTTTCTATAGGCATAAAATTTTTACCAAATTTTTTGTAGAAATAAAATTTTTACCATATTTTCTATAGGAAGAAAAAAAAAAGAAAAACTATAATAAAAGCTAAAATGTTTTACATTTAAAATTCGACACTTTTACACCTCAAGGGAAATTTATTCACCCACAAACTTGGGGACATTCATTCGTTCGAAGAAAAAACATTTTTGAGACTAACCACAAAACAGCAAAATAAGATTTTTTTAAATTTGGTAGAATTTTTGGAGATTTTCTTCAACTTTTGGTGTTTTTTTTTTTTTGCATGATCCCAATGCAATGACCAGTTACCGTTCATTCTTCGTACATGTGCCCGCTTATTTATAGTTTGGATTATTTTTACTTCTCCTATCCGTATCTCTTTGTATGCATATGTAAATCTAAACAAGTGAACGAATGTGACTGTGTGAGTGTGTGAGATGCAAGATACATTTTTCATGTATCTGTTGTTGTTACAACAACGTGACCTTATTGTTAAGACATTTGTGTCATCTCATCATAGCACCACAACATTATAGCCCCAAAAATCTTTTTGTAATCGCCTCAAACTCGAGCAAGGCCCCTAAAAAGAACTTTGTGTAACTTTGTGCTCTTATATTCGCCAAAAGGCTAAGTTCTTGATACCACCACTGTCACTGTGGCAGGTAAAACGAAATTCAAAGTTAACACAAAAGCACAAAGAGATTGAGAATGGAAACACCATTCGTGTGCAAGAAACCAGATTGAGTTTATTTATTGTACTCGGTACAAGTTTGGAGTATAGTTTGACCTAATGTGCGTCTTTATGAGTAAGGTTGTGTGTGTGTGTGTGTGAGCGTGTGTTTGATGGTATCCAAAAAGTTTTCCCCTGGTCGCATGGCATGGCTCTTTCAGGGAAGTTTTGCCTAACTGGGGGGATGTTCATAACTTTCATCATAACGTTTGCAACTGTAGCTGCTAACTACATTGGAAATGAATTGAACTATAAATAATTTCTTAGTTATGCCCTTAGTTCATATTGGGCACAAGTTAATAAATCCTAAATTTAAGTGGACTATATATGTTCGACAGGCCCTACATCATGAATTGAATTCAATAAAATCCACTGGTATACAATGGAGAGGACAGAATTCGAAGACTACAAATCGATCGGATCGACGTCATGTCCACCTTTTTTGGAAATTCGCAAAAAAACGAAAGTGTTTCGTGGAAAAATGCAATCATAAAATAGTGAATAAACCAGGAAGGAAAATGGAGGTTAATTTTAAAAAAATGTTGTATTACAAAAATAAGTAAATATTTCTCGACAAATTCAAGAAAATTTATTAGATTGTTGGCGAATGGCGCAATAATTCATGATCGCCAGTAAGATGGCTGTGGAAGAATAGGACCCCAGAACAGCTACCAGAGGGAAATAACTGCTACAACGATGTATCGCAAATAGGTTAGAGGGCGGGCATGGGAGGACTCAGACACCGAAATCCTATTCCGATTACCGAACTACAGCACAATACTGCAGGCAGAAGTGCGTGTCATAATTGAATGTGAACGTTTCACAGATTACCGGAGGGTAATGAAGGCAATAGCAGACCTGAACCTTACTGGAATTCAAGGGCATGGCCAACGAATATTCATAATACCACAGGATACGCATCATATGGATGTTGGGACATGTCGGAATAAGAGGAACCGTCTAGGCAAATGACCCGGCGATAAGGAAGTGAAAATAGAGAACACAAAAACAATAGAGGCAACGTGGGCCAAGTTGGATGAATGGACACGGAAGACATACAAAGAAATGTGAACCAATGCAACGGGCGGAAGAGCGACGAACGACTGTTGGGAGATTTGAATTGATTTGTGCCGAATAGGAGCAGCAGAGGGTGGAATATAAGATTTCTAGAATATTACAAAAAAAAAAAAAACAAGTATATACGGCCGTAAGTTCGGCCAGGCCGAAGCTTATGTACCCTCCACCATGGATTGCGTAGAAACTTATACTGAAGACTGTCATCCACAATCGAATAACTTGGGTTGCGGTAACATTTGTCGATGGCAAAGTATCTTAAAACTTCCTAACACCGTAATATATACCACATAGTCCATACGTGGTATATATTAAACTAAAAAAGGCCGATTAAATACGTATATAATTAAGTTTAAAGTTTCTATAGAAATTAAATTTTGACAAAATAAAATTTTGACAAGTAAAATTTGGAAAAAAAATTTCTATAGAAATAAAGTTTGGAAAAAATTTTCTATAGAAATAAAATTTTGACAAAATTTTCTATAGAAATAAAATTTGGAAAAAATTTTCTATAGAAATAATATTTTGGTAGATTATTTTTGGCTCGAGTGGCAACCATGATTATGAACCAATATTTTTGTGTGATTGGGTATCGGCTATATATAACTATAGACCGATATGGATATGGAATCTTGCGTGTTTGTTAGAGACCACATTCTAACACCACGTTCCAAATTTCAACCGGATCGGATGAATTTTGCTCCTCCAACAGGCTCCAGAGGACAAATCTGGGGATCGATTTATACGGGGGCTATATATAATTATGGACCGATATGGACCAATTCTTACATGGTTGTTAGAGACCATATACTAACATCACGTAACCAATTTCAACCGGATCGGATGAATTTTGCTCCTCTAAGAGGCTCCGGAGGTCAAATCTGGGGATCGGTTTATATGGGGGCTATATATAATTATGAGCCGATGTGGACCAATTTTTGCATGGTCATTAGAGAACATATACCAACACCATGTACCAAATTTCAGCCGGATCGGATGAAATTTGCTTCTCTTAGAGCAATCGCAAGCCAAATTTGGGGGTCCGTTTATATGGGGGCTATACGTAAAAGTGGGCCGATGTGGACCAATTTTTTTATGGTTGTTAGAGACCATATACTAACACCATGTACCAAATTTCAGCCGGATCGGATGAAATTTGCTTCTCTTAGAGCAATCGCAAGCCAAATTTGGGGGTCCGTTTATATGGGGGCTATACGTAAAAGTGGACCGATATAGCCCATTTTCAATACCATCCGACCTACATCAATAACAACTACTTGTGCCAAGTTTCAAGTCGATAGCTTGTTTCGTTCGGAAGTTAGCGTGATTTCAACAGACGGACGGACATGCTCAGATCGACTCAGAATTTCACCACGACCCAGAATATATATACTTTATGGGGTCTTAGAGCAATATTTCGATGTGTTACAAAGGGAATGACAAAGTTAATATACCCCCATCCTATGGTGGAGGGTATAAAAATGTAATGTGCGCTGTATGCACAAAAAAAATATTATCCCCTTTTCCGGTGAAAATTTTCTTGAATGTTGTATAAACCGCTCTATGAGACATTTCCAATGAATGCAAAACCGTGGAAATCGGTTCGTGCGTTCTGAAGTTGCATCAGAGGTGGCGCTGTATGTAAAATAAGATTTTCCCGCTTTTCCATTTAAACTTTTCTTGAATTTTATTTTCTATAAACCTCGCGGAGCCCGAGACTTTTCAACGAATGCAAAACCGTGAAAATCGGTTCGTGTGTTCTGGAGTTATTGCGTCAGGAAGGAAAACCCGACTTATTTTTATATATTAGATTATTGTGCGCCGCCAAATAACAGGTTGGCGGATAAGTCCCCGGTCTAACAAAGAAAAACACATTTTTTTTGTCAAAATTCGTTTTTATTATTCAACAGAGTTCCCTTCAAGAGCGATACAACGATTATAACGACCTTTCAATTTTTTGATTTTTTGGTAGTACTCCTTCGGTATTGCCTCAAAATAGGCCTCTGTTTCGGCGATCACCTCTTCATTGCAGCCAATTTTTCTCCTGCGAGCATCTTTTTGAGAACAAGAAAAAGTCGCTGGGGGCCAGATCTGGAGAATACGGTTTGTGGGGAAGCAATTCGAAGCCCAATTCATGAATTTTAGCCATCTTTCTCAATGACTTGTGGCACGGTGCGTTGTCTTGGTGCAACAACACTTTCTTCTACTTCATATGCGGCCGTTTTACCGCGATTTCGACCTTCAAACGCTCCAATAACGACATATAATAGTCACTGTTGATGGTTTTTCCCTTCTCAAGATAATCGATAAATATTATTCCATGCGCATCCCAAAAAACAGAGGCCATTACTTTGCCAGCGAACTTTTGAGTCTTTCCACGCTTGAGTCTTTCCAGATGGTTCACCATGTCATCATGTGGGTATTTTGGCCATATTTCTATAAATAGGAAAAACAAATTTATCTAAAGCTGAACCAAATTAGATCAAACTTGACACACTTAAATAGTATATTAATTATATTTTCTGTGGAAACTATCGAGTCAATTGGAGGAAAATCTCATTGAAAATGGATGTAAAGTATGAAACATTCTACCATATTTCACCAACTCTGGCGTACATATATATGGGAGCTATATCTAAATCTGAACCGATTTTGACCAAATTTGACATGCATAGTTAGAATAATAATTCTGTTATCTCTGCAAAATTTCACGTAAATGGGAGTATAACTTTGGCCTCCGTGGTTATATGAGTGTAAATCGGGCGAAAGATATATATGGGAGCTATATCTAAATCGGAACCGATTTCAACCAAGGTTAGGTTAGGTGGCAGCCCGTTTTATCAGGCTCACTTAGACTATTCAGTCCATTATGATACCACATTGGTGAACTTCTCTCTTATCACTGAGTGCTGCCCGGTTCCATGTTAAGCTCAATGATAAGGGACCTACTTTTTATAGCCGAGTCCGAACGTCGTTCCACATTGCAGTGAAACCACTTAGGGAAGCTTTGAAACACTCAGAATTGTCACCAGCCTTACTGAAGTGGGATAATCCACAGCTGAAAAACTTTTTGGTGTTTGGTCCAAGCAGGACTTCAAGGATTTCAACCAAACACTTAATGATACTATTAAACGTACTCTTTGTGCAAAATTTAAAGCAAACCAAGGCAAAACTCTGGCTTTTAAGTGTAAATCGGGCGAAAGATATATATATATGGGAGCTATATACAGCGATGCCAACTCTGACGATTTTTCGTCATTTTGACGATTTTTGATGGTAAATTTGGCCTCTGACGATTTGACGACGATTTTAAACAACGTAGTTATGAGATGACGATTTTTTAAAATGCTCGACTCAAGTGTTTCCTTTTAAGGGTTTTATGTCGATTTGACGTTTTTTCAAAGTGATGTAGTTATAAGTCGACGATTTTCATAAGTTGTAATGTAAACAAGTTATTTTGGATTTCAATAATATGACAATTTATATGTAGCCTTCTCCAATGTAGAAAGAAAGTTCAAAGCAATCAATATAAATAACCCTAAAATTCGGAATCCCTTTGAAACTTAAGCATTGCAAGGTATTCATTTGTCTAAAAACTATTTAAAGCCAAATATTTCTGATTGCTATAAAGCCAGTTTAGTTAAAGTCACTTTATTTATTTATTCATTACCGATAATAGTAATAATAATAAAAACAAGTAAGGAAAGTCTAAAGTCGGGCGGGGCCGACTACATTATACCCTGCACCACTTTGTAGATCCAAATTTTTGATACCATATCACATCCGTCAAATGTATTGGGGGCTATATATAAAGGTTTGTTCCAAATACATACATTTAAATATCACTCGATGTGGACAGAATTTGATAGACTTTTACAAAGTCTATAGACTCAATATTTAAGTTGGCTAATGCACTAGGGTGGAACACAATTTTAGTAAAAAAATATTGGAAACATTTAAATCTGAAGCAATTTTAAGGAAACTTCGCAAAAGTTTATTTATGATTTATCGCTCGATATATATATGTATTAGAAGTTTAGGAAAATTAGAGTCATTTAACAAGGAAAATGTTGGTATTTTGGCCATTTTTGTCGAAATCAGAAAAACATATATATGGGAGCTATATATAAATCTGAACCGATTTCAATCAAATTTGGCACACATGACTATATTACTAATTGTACTCCTAGTGCAAAATTTCAACCAAATTGGGCCAAAACTCTGGCTTCTGGGGCCATAAAAGTCCATATCGGGCGAAAGATATATATGGAAGCTATATCTAAATCTGAACCGATTTCAATCAAATTTGGCACGCATGTCTATACTACCAATTGTACTCCTTGTGCAAAATTTCAAGCTAATCGGGATAAAACTCTGGCTTCTGGGTCCATATAAGCAGTGGCGATTTAACAAGGAAAATGTTGGTATCTTGGCCATTTTTGTCGAAATCAGAAAAACATATATATGGGAGCTATATATAAATCTGAACCGATTTCAATCAAATTTGGCACACATGACTATATTACTAATTGTACTCCTTGTGCAAAATTTCAACCAAATTGGGCCAAAACTCTGGCTTCTGGGGCCATAAAAGTCCATATCGGGCGAAAAATATATATGGAAGCTATATCTAAATCTGAACCGATTTCAATCAAATTTGGCACGCATTACTATACTACCAATTGTACTCCTTGTGCAAAATTTCAAGCTAATCGGGATAAAACTCTGGCTTCTGGGTCCATATAAGTGCATATCGGGTAAAAGATATATATGAGAGCTATATCGAAATCTGAATCGATTTTAACCAAATTTGGCACGCATAGCTACAATGCTAAATCTACTCCCTGTGCAAAATTTCAACCAAATTGGGCCAAAACTCTGGCTTTTAGGACCATATTAGTCCATATCGGGCGAAAGATATATATGGGAGCTATATCTAAATCTGAACCGATTTCAATCAAATTTTGCACACTCGACTATACTACTAATTGTACTCCTAGTGCAAAATTTCAACCAAATTCGTCCAAAAATTTGGCTTCTGGGGCCATATAAGTCCATATCGGGCGAAAGATATATATGGGAGCTATATCTAAATCTGAACCGATTTCAATTAAATTTTGCACACTTGACTATACGACTAAGTGTTATGTTTGTACAAAATTTCAAGCAAATCGGTATAAAACTCTGGCTGCTGGGTCCATATTAGTGCATATCGGGCGAAAGATATATATGGGAGCTATATCTAAATCTGAACCGATTTCTTCCAAAATTAATAGGGTTCTATTCTGACCCAAATTAGGAGCATGTGCCAAATTTGAAGGCGATTGGACTTAAAGTGCGACCTAGACTTTGATCACAAAAATGTGTTCACAGACAGACGGACGGACGGACAGACGGACATGGTTATATCGACTCAGGGACCCACTCTGAGCGTTATTGCCAAAGACACCATGTGTCTATCTCATCTCCTTCTGGGTGTTACAAACATATGCACTAACTTATAATACCCTGTTCCACAGTGTGGCGCAGGGTATAATTATACATGAGCAAGTAATAAGGATTTAAAATCGCTTGGAGAATAGGACATTTTTCTGTCTAAACAATGTAGCAATCAGAAATATTAATTTAAATTAATTAAACATTTATTTCAATTAATCGTCGTTTAAAAAACTGGAAACTATATGACTTAATTAGAGATTTAAACGGCATTATTCATGTAACTAAAATGAATTAAACCCTTTTTTTAATAACAACTTTATTGTGTATACAATATATGTATGCCTCAGATGTTTGAATAAAACTTTTATTTTGTTTCTAAATCTTTTTTCAGCTGTTTTATAGGTGACGATTTTTTGACGAATTCTTTGGGATGAATTGAAGATTTTGACGAGAAACATTTTTAAAATTGACGATTTTCAGCCAAAAATAGGTGGCACTACTGGCTATATATAAATCTGAACCGATTTGGCTGATATGTTGCATATTTTACGAGAGCCCCAAAATATTTGACTGTGCGAAATTTTAAGAAAACACGTTGATAAATACATCAATTATGACCAGATCGGTGATAAATGTATATGGCAGCTATATCTAAATCTGAACCGATTTTGTTCAAAATAAATAGCGAAGTAAAACTCTGTGCCCAATTTGAGGACCATCGGAATTTAAATGCGAGCTATACTTTGCACGCAAAATTACATATACAGACAGACAGATGGACGGACATTGCTAAATCGACTCAGACGATCGGTATACTAAACGATGGGTCTCCGACTTTTCCTTCTTGGTCTTACATACAAATGCACAAACTTATTATACCTTGATGGTGAAGGGTATCAAAACCGGTTATTTGAACAACCTACCCTCAAGCTGTCTAAATATCAAAAGATAAAGTTCCGGTTTTTGTTTGGAAATACATTCTGAATAGATATAAGTGCTATAGAGATTGTTTGTTTAACAACTATAGAGTACACAACATTCGTTATAGTCTATCTTAAGGTTTTGTCACAATTCTTATTTTGAAATTCATGTTCACCACTACATTGTTGTTATGGCTTAAAGCTTATGTGTATGTAAAGTTGTCCATCTTGTTGTGGTAACAACAAATTTTCACTTGTTAAAACTTTTCAAAAATCACAAACTTTAAGTCCTGTGGCAATATCGTGTTTTTCTTTTCTGGTTAGAAATTTTGAACAAAGTAAATTTTCACTACATTGCCTTATAGGAGAACTACATAGAATGTGGATTAACGTTGGGATCAATTTTGATTTTGTTTTTACATACACTGCTTTTATATTTATTATTTCAAGTTGGGTCATTTGTGGACTTTATTGTTGGATTTAGAATTTTCAAAAATGTTTGACATTTAAAAATTCACAAAATAATTACATGCTCAAGGAGGGGGGCGAACTTTAATGTAAACATAATTAAGCGCTATTTGTTAGACATTTGAGATTTGGGTCACTACTGGTAGTTACTTTCTCTAAACGTTATAAAATAAGAAGTATATACGGCTTTACTAAAGCATGGACCGATACCCGCCGTTTTCGGCGCACCTCTTCATGGCCCTAAAATACTTCTAGATTTCAAATTTCAGGCAAATTAGATATAAACTATGATTTCTAGAATCTCAAACAATAAACGCATATCTTGCACACCTATTTATAGTCCTAAAAACACCTCCAGATTTTTAATTTCAGGGAAATTTGACAACAACTACTGTTTCTACAAGCCCAAAAAGCAAAATCTAGAGATCGGTCTATATGGGGGCTATACTAAAACATTGACCGATCCTCACCATTTTTGGTACACCTCTTTATGGCTCCAACATACCTCTAGATTTTCAATTTCAGGCAAATTGGATAAAAACTAACGATTCTAGAAGCCCAAGAAGTAAAATCGGGAGATCGGTCTATATGGAGGCTATACCAAAACATGGACTCTTTATGGCCCCAACATACCTCTAGATTTTTAATTTCAGGCTAATTGGATAAAAACTAATGATTCTAGAAGCCCAAGAAATAAAATCGGGAGATCGGTCTATATGGGGGCTATACCAAAACATGGACTCTTTATGGTCCCAAAATACCTCTAGATTTTCAATTTCAGGCAAATTGGATAAAAACTAAGGATTCTAGAAGTCCAAGCCCCAAATCGGGAGGTCGGTTTATATGGGGACTCTATAAAAACCTGGACCGATATAGCCCATCTTCGAACTTGACCTGCCAGTAGACAAAATACGAGTTTGTCCAAAATTTCAGCACGATTGCTTCATTATTGACAGAGATGGTCTGTATCAAACTTTTTAAGGTTTGTGACTGTCGCAAAGTTGTAAACGTCGTAAACGTCACATACGCGTCGTAAATTTAGAAAAAGCAACAAAAGTCGCAAACTCAAAATACTTTAGTTGCGTCAGCTAGGCAGCGAATTCGATGATATCCAAGACGATGGTATGTGCGAAGAAGTTTCAATTCTTAGGAATGTCCACAATTTTCGGTTTTAGTCCCCACATTTTCCCTATTGCATTTTGCAAGAGTACCGTGGATTTTCTCAACCTTTCTTAGCTTTAAGTTCAGTCTCCTGTCCAATATAACCCCAAGGTATTTTGCACACTCACCAACGGGAATTTCGATACCACCTAAGAAAATAGGCTTGACCGTAGGAAAACTTTCACAAATTTCTGCAGAAACTCACGGCGAATGCTGTCAAACTAAATTAAAAAATGTTCAGGATTTTTTCTATTCAAAATTAGGTTTTATACAGAAGGTTTACGACTTTTGCGACATACGTATTATATCGTCGCAAATGTATGTCACAAAAGTCACAGTTTGTGACAGGCCAAACCTGATTATTGAAGACTGTAGCGTGATTACAACAGACAGACAGCCAGACAGACAGACGGACAGACGGACATGGTTACATCGTCTTTCTCCCTGATCAAGAATATATATACTTTGTATAGTCGGAAATCGATATTTCGATGTGTTGCAAACGGAATGACAAACTTATTATACCCCCGTCACCATTCTATGGTGGTGGGTATAAAAAAGGCAGATTAAATACGTTTATAATTCAGTTCTTAACCAGTATATACTCGTATATAGAAAAGTCTACAAATAATTAGAACCGATATGAACTTGTGGGCTGTAATTAGATAGAAGGAATTTAAATATGGGGGCTATATACAATTATGAACCGATATGGACCTATTTTTGTCTAATTGGTCTATCTGGGGACTATATATAACTACAAGCTGATGATGATGATGATGAGTTTGCCATGGCTGTTAGTGGCCATTTACTAGCACAATATCCCAAATTTCAACCTCCAAGAGGCTCCGGAGGTCAAATCTGGAGATAGGTTTATATAGGGACTATATATAATTATGGACCGATATGAATAAATTTTTGCAGTATATTCGACTTCAACTAAGAGGCGTTTCACAAATTTGTAATAGCAATAAAATTTTGACAAAATTTTATATAGAAATAAAATTTTGGTAATATTTTCTATAGAAAAAAAATTTTGACAAGATTTTCTATAGAAATAAAATTTTGAGAAAAATTTCTATATAAACACGATTTTGATAAAATTTTCTATAGAAATACAATTTTGATAAAATTTTCTATAGAAATAAAAATTTTCTATAGTAATAAAATTTGGAGGAAAATTTCTATAGAAATAAAATTTTGAGAAAATTTTCTATATAAATACAATTTTGATATAATTTTCTATATAAATACAATTTTGATAAAATTTTCTATAGAAATACAATTTTGATAAAATTTTCTATAGAAATAAAATTTGTAGTAAACTTTATATAGAAATAACATTTTGAGAAGATTTTCTATAGAAATAAAATTTTGAGAAAATTTTCTGTAGAAATAAAATTTTGAGAAAATGTTCTATAGAAATAAAATTTTTACAAAACATATATATAATATATATACATATATATATATAATTATATATAATTATGGACCGAAATGAATAAATTTTTGCAGTATATTCGACTTCAACTAAGAGGCGTTTCACAAATTTGTAATGGCAATAAAATTTTGACAAAATTTTCTATAGAAATAAAATTTTGATAATATTTTCTATAAAAAAAATTGGCAAAATTTTCTATAGCAATAAAATTTTGAGAAAATTTTCTATATAAATACAATTTTGATAAAATTTTCTATAGAAATAAAATTTTGATAAAATTTTCTATAGAAATAGAAATTTTCCATAGAAATAAAATTTGGAGGAAAATTTGTATAGAAATAAAATTTGGAGGAAAATTTCTATAGAAATAAAATTTTGAGTAAATTTTCTATAGAAATAAAATTTTGAGAACATTTTTATATAAATACAGTTTTGATAAAATTTTCTATAGAAATAAATTTTCGACAAAATTTTCTATAGTAATAAAATGTTGACAAAATTTTCTATAGGAATAAAAATTTGACAAAATTTTCTATAGAAATAAATTTTTGACAAAATTTCCTATAGAAATAAAATGTTGACAAAATTTTCTATAGGAATAAAATGTTGACAAAATTTTCTACAGAAATAAAAATTTGACAAAATTTTCTATAGAAATAAATTTTGGACAAAATTTTCTATAGAAATAAATTTTCGACAAAATTTCCTATAGAAATAAAATGTTGACAAAATTTTCTACAGAAATAAAAATTTGACAAAATTTTCTATAGAAATAAATTTTTGACAAAATTTTCTATAAAAATAAATTTTCGACAAAATTTCCTACGGAAATAAAATAAAATACAAAATTTTCTATAGAAATAAAATTTTAACAAAATTTTGTATAGAAATAATTTTTTTACAAAATATTCTATAAAAATAAAATTGTTACAAGACTTTCTATAGAAAAAATGTTGACAACATTTCCTATAGAAATAAAAATTTGACGAAATTTTCTATGTAGATAAAATTTTGACAAAATTTTCTATAGAAATAAAATTTTGATAAAATTTTCTATAGGAATATATTTTGACAAAATTTTCAATAGAAATAAAATGTTAACAAAATTTTCTCGAAATTTTGGTAGAGTGGCAACCGTTTCTGGAGGTTAAATCTAGGGATGGGTTTATATGGGGCTATACGAGTATATAATAATGAACCGATATGGACCAATTTTTGCATTTTTTTAGAGACCATATACTAACACCACGTACTAAATTTTAACCGAATCGAATGAATTTTGCCCCTCCAAGTGGTTCCAGAGGTCAAATCTGGGGATCGATTTATAGGGGGGCTATATATAATTACGACTGATATGAACGAATTTTTGCATGGATATTAGAGACCACATACTAACACCACGTAACAAATTTCAACCGGAGCGGATGAATTTTGCTCCTCCAAGAGGCTCCGCAAGCCAAATCTGGGGGTAGGTTTATATGGGGGCTGTACGTAAAGGTGGACCATATTTGTAATACCATGCGACATACATCAATAACAACTACTTGTGCCAAGTTTAAATTGGCATACCATTAATGTTTTTGTGATTCTAAATCCACTAATGTATTTTTGGAATATGTTCACTAATGTATTTTTGGAATATGTTCAGCGCAAACTCTCAGATAATGTACAGGCGAGAGAATGTATGCGTGTGTTGACTACCTCTTTGAAGCTAAA
The DNA here is from genome assembly GCF_050003625.1 of Haematobia irritans. Classification (NCBI taxonomy): domain Eukaryota; kingdom Metazoa; phylum Arthropoda; class Insecta; order Diptera; family Muscidae; genus Haematobia; species Haematobia irritans. The sequence continues at coordinate 119,096,431 of NC_134401.1, forward strand.
ATAAAAGGGAAATCTTAAACCTTGGTGTCATTGAGTTTTAGCTATTAACTCTTTGGGGATTACACTGGCAGCTACTTTTGTCACGACAACAATTGCATAAAGACAATTCGTTGACACAAACATTGTGTTTTCTTGGTGGTTTCTATGAATAGCGTGAATGTTAATATTATATCCATGTTTTTTTATGACATGCTTTTTAGGTAAAACCAAATGTTTGATATATGTAGTCTTAAGTAGAGTAACATGTTGAATTAAAAATAAAAACAACATTGAGGTTATCAAAGCGAGTGTAAAAGCGGGACATTGACATAGGTATTGCTCCAAAGTATCCTCATCCTCGGAACACTACCTATAAATTTGGAGGTCCCCTCAAAATTTAGGGGGTACTTTTATTTGGGGGATATTTCGGGGTAAACAAATACATACGATCCTAAGTTGGGGCAGGTCTTCCACCATGGATTGCGTAGAAACTTCTACGAAAGACTGTCATCCACAATCGAATTACTTGGGTTGTGGTAATACTTACTGATGGCAAGGTATCTGAAAACTTCTTAACATCGTTTTCTAAATTGTGAGTTAGTCCACACGTGGTATATATTAGACAAAATATGTATGTATAGGTAAGTCTACAAATAATTACAAATCGATATGGACTTTTGCACGGTACGTAGAGAGCCAGAATTTATATATAAATTCTGGACTATATAAATTATGTGGACTATATACACTTTTGAACCTTATATATGGGCCAATTTTTGTGTGATTGGGGATCGATTTATCTGAGGGCTATATATAACTATATATGGACCTAGTTGGGCATGGTTGTTAACGGATGAATTTTGCTCTTCCAAGAGGCTCGGAGGTTAAATCTGGAGATCGGTTTATATAGGTGCTATATATAATTATGGACCGATTTCGACCAATTTTTGCATGAGTGTCATATATTAACACTACCTACCAAATTTCAACTGAATCAGATGAAATTTGGTCTTCCAAGAGGCTCCAGAGGTCAAATCTGGGGATCGGTTATATGGGGGCTATATATAATTATGGACCGATGTGGACCAATTTTCTCATGGTTGTTAGAGATTATATGCTAACACCATGTACAAAATTTCAACCGGATCGGATGAAATTTGCTTCTCTTAGAAGCTTCGCAAGCCAAATCTAGGATCGGTTTATATGGGGGCTATATATAATTATAGACAGATGTGGACCAATTTTTGCATGGTTGTTAGAGATCACATGCTAACACCATGTACAAAATTTCATCCGGATCAGATGAAATTTGCTTCTCTTAGTTTATATGGGGCAATCCTTAGATCGACTCAGAATTTCACCACGACCCAGAATATATATACTTTATGGGGTCTTAGAGAAATATTTCCATGTGTTTCAAACGGAATGACAAAGTTAATATACACCCATCCTATGGTGGAGGATAGGTTACGTTAGGTGGCAGCCCGATGTATCAGGCTCACTTAGACTATTTAGTCCATTGTGATACCACATTGGTGAACTTCTCTCTTATCACTGAGTGCTGTCCGATTCCATGTTAAGCTCAATGAAAAGGGACCTCCTTTTTATAGCCGAGTCCGAACGGCGTTCCACATTGCAGTGAAACCACTTAGAGAAGCTTTGAAACCCTCAGAAATGTCACCAGCATTACTGAGGTGGGATAATCCAACGCTGAAAAACTTTTTGGTGTTCGGTCGAAGCAGGAATCGAACCCATGACCTTGTGTATGCAGGGCGGGCATGCTAACCATTGCACCACGGTGGCTCCCAATATCATATATTAACACCACGTACCAAATTTCAACCAGATCGGATGAATTTTGCTTTTCCAAAAGGCACCGGATGCCAAATTTAGGGATCGGTTTATATGGGGGCTATATATAATTATAGACTGATATGAACCAATTCCTGCATGGTTGTTGGATACCATATACTAACATCACGTACCAAATTCGGATGAATTTTGACTTTCAAGGTGCTCCGGAGGTCAAATCTGGGGATCGGTTTATATGGGGGCTATATATAATTATGGACCAATGTGGACTAATTTTCGCATGGTTGTTAGAGATCATATGCTAACACCATATACCACATTTCATCCGGATCGGAGGATCCGCAAGCCAAATCTGGGGATCGGTTTATAAAGGGGCTATATATAATTATGAACCGATGTGGACCAATTTTTGCATGGTTGTTAGAGACCATATACTAGGTTAGGTTATGTGGCAGCCCGATGTATAAGGCTCACTTAGACTATTCAGTCCATTGTTATACCACAGTGGTGAACTTCTCTCGTATCACTGAGTGCTGCCTGATTTCATGTTAAACTCAATGACAAGGGACCTCCTTTTTATAGCCGAGTCCGAACGGCGTTCCACATTACTGAAGTGGGATAATCTACCGCTGAAAAACTTTTTGGTGTTCGGTCGTAGCAGGAATCGAACCCACGACCTTGTGTATGCAAGGCGGACATGCTAACCATTGCACCACGGGGTTCCATAGAAATGGAATTTTTACCAAATTTTCTATAGAAATAAAAATTTGACAAAATTTTCTATAGAAATAAAATTGTGAACAAAATTTCTATAGAAATCAATTTTTGAGAAATTTTTTTTATAGAAATAAAGAATTTGAGAAAATTTTCTATAGAAATAAAAATTTGACCGCATTTTCTATAGAGATATAATTTTGACCAAATTTTCTATCGGAATAAAATTTTGAGAAATTCAATAGGAAGATATTTTTAACAAATTTTCTATAGAAATAAAATTTTGAGAAATTATCTTTAGGAATAAAACTTTGAGAAATTGTTCTATAGGAATAAGATTTTGAGAAATTGCTCTATAGAAATAAAATTTTGACAAAATTTTCTATAGAAATAAAATTTTTACAAAATGTTCAATAGAAATAACATTTTGAGAAAATTTTCTATTGAAATAAAGTTTTGAGAAAATATTCTGTAGAAATAAAATTTTGAAAAAATATTCTGTAGAATATTTGAGAATTTGACAAAAATTTCTATAGAAATAAAATTTTGTTAAAATTTTCAATAGAAATAAAATTTTGACAAAATTTCAATAGAAATAAAATTTTGACAAAATTTTCTATAGAAATAAAATTTTGACAAAATTTTCTATAGAAATAAAATTTTGGCAACATTTCTATAGAAATAAAATTTTGACAAAATTTTCTATGGAAATAAAATGTTGACAAAATTTTGTATAGAAATAAAATTTTGACAAAATTGTCTATAGAAATAAAATTTTGACAACATTTTCTATAGAAAGAAAACTTTAACCAAATTTTCTATAGAAACAAAGTTTTGAGAAAATATTCTGTAGAAATACAATTTTGAAAAAATATTCTGTAGAATATTTGAGAATTTGACAAAATTTTCTATAGAAATAAAATTTTGACAAAATTTTCTATAGAAATACAATTTTGACAAAATTTTCTATAGAAATAAAATTTTGACAAAACTTTCTATAGAAATACAATTTTGTCAAAATTTTCTATAGAAATAAAATTTTGACCAAATTTTCTATAATAAAAAATGTTTACCAAATTTTCTATAGGAATAAAATTGTGACCGCATTTTCTGTAGATATAAAATTTGACCAAATTTTTTATAGAAATAAAATGTTGACTTAATTTTCTATAGAAATAAAATTTAGACCAATTTTTCTATAGGAATAAAATTTAGAGAAAATTTTCTAAAGAAAATAAATTTTGTGCAAATTGCCTATAGATATAGAATTTTGACCAACTTTTCTATAGAATAAAATTTTGAGAATATTTCGATAGGAAGAAATGTTTACCAAATTTTCTATAAAAAAAAGTTTTTGGCCATGCTAACCATTGCACCCCGGTGGCTCCCTGACCATATACTACCACCAAGTACCAAATTTCAGCCGGATCGGATGAAATTTGCTTCTCTTAGAGGATCCGCAAGCCAAATCTGGGGGTCCGTTTTTATGGGGGCTATACGTAAAAGTGGACCGATATAGCCCATTTGCAATACCATCCGACCCACATCAAGTTTCAAGTCGATAGCTTGTTAGCGTGATTTCAACAGACGGACGGACATGTTTAGATCGACTCAGAATTTCACCACGACCCAGAATATATATACTTTATGGGCTCTTAGAGCAATATTTCGATGTGTTTCAAACGGAATGACAAAGTTAATATACACCCATCCTATGGTGGAGGGTATAAAAAAATATTTAATCAAATTATAAAATTAATTCAAATTAATTTTTTTTATAATTCTGTGGTTGATCATACTAATTATTGGGTCAATTAATTATTTTACTGATATGAATAAAAAAATAAAAAATTACTTATTATCACAAATTATTAATCAATAATTTGGCTTTATGTTCAAAATTGAATTTGTGGTTCGGAAGTCTCATAAATAGTTAATACAAACAGTGTTAGAAAAAGCTGCAACATAATAATAAAAACTATCATTAAAATGGAGACAACGAAACAATTTCCTAAATACAATGAAACTTTGTCTTCACTGAATTGATACCGAGCGAAAGAAGCGGGGTATCGACAAAAAAATAAAACAAAATTCTCTTTTAAATTTGAGTTTTTCATTCTAGATTCTATGAGGCAAATTATAATTTATTGAAAAACATCTCCTATTTTTGAACCTTTTTAGCGTTAAGCCAACAAATTTATATTATTAAAGCAACTTGACCTTAGTCAAACAAAGTTTTCTATCGTGTAAAGATACCCAGTTTTAAGTCGAATCACTTAACTATAGGGACAAAACGACTTCATTGAAAAATTTATTGACTTTTGTTTATTGACATTATATCTGAAAATTGCGGCTACAATGCTTATCTTTGGCCTTGCGACAATATTTTCAGTGTTACACAATTGTCCCTCACATATTGGTTTACTGATTTGACTTCAAGGAGACAATATTTTTTAGTCTAAACTTTTAATTTTTTATGTCTTAATATGATTACCAATTCTGATGTCAATTTCAACAAAGGCAACAAATTATATCGGTTAGAGTCCAACCAAAATCTTCGCGTAAAATCGTGGAATCTAAGCACACTTTGTTTCTGAGTGTACATAAATTTCGGCATGATCGATTTATATTTAATTTTTAACTTGTTTTACAAATGTTCATCTGTCTTTAGCGAGAATTTGATAAATTTTATTTTAAATATTCCATTTGTTATTGTATCAATTGAGTTAACCATCACAAAGTTCTTGGTATCTCTATCAAAGAAAAAATAAAAAAAGGTTTATATTCTCTTTGATGGGGAATTCCTATACAGGTTTCATTCTTACAGAAAAAAAATCATTTGAAAGGGTATCTCCCGGTCAACCGTAAAAATTTTTCCCGTAAACATTTTTCCTATCGATTTCTCTTTTCTTGAATTTGTATATTTTGTTCTCACACACCATATTGACTATAAACGAATCCATGAAAACCGACAAGAAGGAAGTAAACAAAAAAGAAAAATACACACCAACATAAACAAGGATATACGGCCGTAAGTTCGGTCAGCCCGAACCTTATGTACCCTCCACCATGGATTGCGTAGAAACTTCTACTAAAGACTGTCATCTCCAATCGAATTACTTGGGTTGCGGTAACACTTGCCGATGGCGAGGTATCTTAAAACTTCTTAACACAGTCTTCTAAATTGTAAGTTAGTCCATACGGGGTGTATATTAAACAAAAAACGCCGATTAAATACGTATATAATTAAGTTTGACACAATTTTTTATAGAAATACAATTTTGACAAAATTTTCTATAAAAATAAAATTTTGACAACATTTTCTGTAGAAATAAACTTTTGACAAAAATTTCTATAGAAATAAAATTTGGGCACAATTTTCTATAGAAATAAAATTTTAACAACATTTATTATAGATATAACATTTTGACAAAATTGTCTATAGAAATAAAATTTTGACAAAATTTTCTGTAGAAATAAAATTAAAAAAAAAATTCTATAGAAATAAAATTTGGACAAAATTTTCTATAGAAATAAAATTTTGACAAAAATTATTATAGAAATAGAATTTTGACAAAATTTTCTATAGAAATAAAATTTTGACAAAAATTATTATAGAAATAAAATTTTGACAAAATTTTCTATAGAAATAAAATTTTGACAAAATTTTCTATGGAAATAAAATTTTTACAAAATTTTCCATAGAAATAAAATGTTGACAAAATTTTTTATAGAAATAAAATTTGGAAAAATTTATTATAGAAATAAAATTTTGACAAAATTTTCTATAGAAATAAAATTCTGACAAAAGTTTCTATTGAAATAAAATTTTGACAACATTTTCTATAGAAATGAAATTTGGCAAAATTTATTATAGAAATACAATTTTGACAAAATTTTCTGTAGAAATAAAATTTTGATAAAATTTGACAAACTTTTCTATAGAAATAAAATTTTGACAAAATTTTCTGTAGAAATAAAATTTTGATAAAAATTTCTATAGAAATAAAATTTAGAAAAATTTTCTTTAGAAATAAAATTTTGACAAAATTTTCTATAGAAATAAAATTCTGACAAACTTTTCTATAGAAATATAATTTTGACAAAATATTCCATAGAAATAAAATTTAGAAAAAATATCTATAGAAATAAAATTTTGACAAAATTTTCTATAGAAATAAAATTCTGACAAAATTTTCTATAGAAATAAAATTTTGACAAAAATTTATAATAGGAATAAAATGTTGATAAAATTTTCTGTAGAAATAAAATTTTGATAAAAATTTTTATAGAAATATAATTTTGACAAAATTTTCTGTAGAAATAAAATTTTGATAAAAATTTCTATAGAAATAAAATTGGGCAAAATTTTCTATAGAAATAAAATTTTGACAACATTTTCTATAGAAATATAATTCTGACAAAATTTTCTATAGAAATAGAATTTAGACAACATTTTCTATGGATATAACATTTTGATAAAATTTTCTATAGAAATAAAATTTTGACAAAATTTTATATAAAATAAAAATTTGACAAAATTTTCCATAGAAATAAAATTTTTACAAAATTTTCTGTAGAAATAAAATTTTGATAAAAATTTTTATAGAAATATAATTTTGACAAAATTTTCTGTAGAAATAAAATTTTGATAAAAATTTCTATAGAAATAAAATTGGGCAAAATTTTCTATAGAAATAAAATTTTGACAACATTTTCTATAGAAATATAATTCTGACAAAATTTTCTATAGAAATAGAATTTAGACAACATTTTCTATGGATATAAAATTTTGACAAAATTTTCTATAGAAATAAAATTTTGACAAAATTTTATATAAAATAAAAATTTGACAAAATTTTCCATAGAAATAAAATTTTTACAAAATTTTCTGTAGAAATAAAATTTTGACAAAATTTTCTACAGAAATAAAATTTTGACAAAATTTTCTATAGAAAAAAAATTTTGACACAATTTTCTATAGAAATAAAATTTTGACAAAATTTGCTATAGAAATAAAATTTTGACAAAATTTTTTATAGAAATAAAATTTTGACAACATTTTCCATAGAAATAAAATTTTGAAAATATTTTCTGTAGAAATAAAATTTTAACAAAATTTTCTGTAGAAATAAAATTTTGAAAAAATTTTCTATAGAAATATAATTCTGACAAAATTTTCTATAGAAATAAAATTTTGATAAAAATTTCTATAGAAATAAAATTTGAACAAAATTGTCTATAGAAATAAAATTTTGACAAGATTTTTCTATAGAAATAAAATTTTGACAAAATTTCCTATAGAAATAAAATTTTGACAAAATTTTCTATAGAAATAAAATTTTGACAAAATTTTCTATAGAAATAAAATTTTGACAAAAGCGTCTATAGAAAAAAATTTTAATAAAAATTGCTGGAGAAATAAAATTTGGACAATATTTTCTATCGAAATAAAATTTTGACAAAATTTTCTATAGAAATAAAATTTGGGCAAAATTTTATATAGAAATAAAATTTTGACAACATTTTTCATAGAATAAAATTTTGAAAATATTTTCTGTAGAAATAAAATTTTGACAAACTTTTCTATAGAAATAAAATTTTGACAAAAATTTTCTATAGAAATAAAATTCTGACAAAATTTTTGTAGAAATAAAATTGTGGAAGACTATTTTTGGCTCGTGTGCCAACCATGATTATGAACCGATACGCATCAATTTTTCTGTGATTGGGGATCGGGGTATAACTATAGACCGATATGGACCAATTTTGGCATGGCTGTTAGCGGCCATATACTAGAGCAGTGTACCAAATTTCAACCGAATCGGATGTACTTTGCCCCTCCAAGATGTTCCAGAGGACAAATCGTGGGATAGATTTATATATATAATTATGGACCGATATGAACCAATTTGGCATGGCTCTAACGGCCATATACTAACACCACATACCAAATTTCAATCGGATCGGATGACATCTGCTACTCTAACAGGCTCCGGAGGTCAAATCTGGGGTCCGGTTTATATGGGGGCTATACGTAAAAGTGGTCCAATATCGCCCATATGCAATTCCATCCGACCTACATCAATAACAACTACTTATGCCAAGTTTCAAGTCGATAGCTTGTTTCGTTCGGAAGTTCGCTTGATTTCAATAGACGGACGGACGGACATGCTTAGATCGACTCAGAATTTTACTTTATGGGGTCTTAGAACAATATTTCGATGTGTTACAGACGGAATAACAAAGTTAATATACCCCCATCCTATGGTGGAGGGTATAAAAAGAAAGTTATTAAAATCAGCTCAGTGTTGTGAAACCAGATCTATGTTAAAAATTTTATAGCATACTTTTAAGTGTTTCACATAAATTTCGTATTGCCATAGCCTGAATTAAATTTTATTGGGCTTGGGTTTTGAAATACATGGATATTCGTTTTTTGTTTTGTTTTGAGAAACGGAAGAATTTTAAAAGCTTTGTCAGAGGAAAAGGAGGAGGATGAGGTGGATGGAGCATTGGCAATACCAAAACATAACATAAAAGACCACGTATAAGAAAGATGAAACTTTATGCTACATTTGTGAACATAAAATGGAAATGGGGAAGCGAAACAAATTCTCATTGATGCGAATAAAATAGATACATAATTCATATTTTATGAATATTGTTTGGGATATAAAGTTTTATGAGTTTCATTCAGTATCTCAGTTATGTTGATGCAGGTATTTGCGTTAAGCTAACGCATTTTTAAATGAAACGCTTAAAAGTATGCAACAAATTATATTTTTCTACTTGCATGCACAGTAGACTAAACTAAATCTGAGCTATAATTCTGTTTTACCTCGCTAGATATTCAAGAAAAAAAAAACAACAACAATGCATTGTTCTACAAAAAAAATGTTATGATTATATTTGCAAGTAAGCCAGGAGTTGCTGGAATTTCAAGCGGTTCGTTGACTGCCTCTCAGCCTAAAGTTCTAGTTGGTGGATAGTTTATGTGGTGTTGTTGTTCTATGTTAATTTCACTTCACTATTGTTTTCCTAATTACAATGTGTATTCATTGTTGCTTAATGATTATTTGTTTTTTATTTTGCATTTTCCATAAAGTATTTAAAGTTTTTAATATAGCTGGTTTAAAATTTTTATTCCATGCCACTCAACCCAGTTTTGTGGGCAAATGAAGATGTAAAATGTTAAAGTCAGAAATTTATGCATTAAAATAAAGATCCTAAAAGGGAATGAGTAATTTAAATGATGCTGGCATTTAACAAATAACAAAAAAAGTAAAACTTGGGGTTGGACCATATGGGAACTATAACAGGTTGGCTTATAAGTCCCCAGTCTGACACATAGATGGCGTCGCTAGTATTAAATGCATATTATTTTTATATAGTACCAACCTTCAAATGATTCGTGTCAAAATTTGACGTCTGTAAGTCAATTAGTTTGTGAGATAGAGCGTCTTTTGTGAAGCAACTTTTGTTAATGTGAAAAAAAATGGAAAAAAAGGAATTTCGTGTTTTGATAAAATACTGTTTTCTGAAGGGGAAAAATACGGTGGAAACAAAAACTTAGCTTGATAATGAGTTTCCGGACTCTGCCCCAGGGAAATCAACAATAATTGATTGGTACGCAAAATTCAAGCGTGGTGAAATGAGCACGGAGGACGGTGGACGCTCGAAAGAGGTGGTTACCGACAAAAACATCAAAAAAATCCACAAAATTATTTTGAATGACCGTAAAATGAAGTTGATTGAGATAGCAGAGACCTTAAAGATATCAAAGGAACGTGTTGGTCATATCATTAATCAATATTTGGATATGCGGAAGCTCTGTGCAAAATGGGTGCCGCGCGAGCTCACATTTGACCAAAAACAATAACGTGTTGATGATTCTGAGCGGCGTTTGCAGCTGTTGACTCGTATAACACCCAAGTTTTTCCGTCGATATGTGACAACGGATGAAACATGGCTCCATCACTACACTCCTGAGTCCAATCGACAGTCGGCTGAGTGGACAGCGACCGGTGAACCGTCTCCGAAGCGTGGAAAGACTCAAAAGTCCGCTGGCAAAGTAATGGCCTCTGTTTTTTGGGATGCGCATGGAAGAATTTTTATCGATTATCTTGAGAAGGGAAAACCCATCAAAAGTGACTATTATATGGCGTTATTGGAGCGTTTGAAGGTCGAAATCACGGCAAAACGGCCCCATATGAAGAAGAAAAAAGTGTTGTTCCACCAAGACAACGCACCGTACCACAAGTCATTGAGAACGATGGCAAAAATTCATGAATTGGGCTTCGAATTGCTTCCCCACCCACCGTATTTTCCAGATCTGGCCCCCAGCGACTTTTTCTTGTTCTCAGACCTCAAAAGGATGTTCGCAGGGAAAAAATTTGGCTGCAATGAAGAGGTGATCGCCGAAACTGAGACCTATTTTGAGGCAAAACCGAAGGAGTACTACCAAAATGGTTTCAAAAAATTGGAAGGTCGTTATAATCGTTGTATCGCTCTTGAAGGGAACTATGTTGAATAATAAAAACGAATTTTGACAAAAAATGTATTTTTCTTTGTTAGACCGGGGACTTATCAGACAACCTGTTATTTATAAAAACGGGACGGATATGTTTTTATGCCCAATTAAAACTGTGATTGATACTATATGGTATTTTTTGTGATTGAAAACATTTCAATAAAAAAATTAATTGGATCAATTAATTTTGTGATTGAATTAAAAAAAAACAATTGTGTGTCAAGCATTTTCAGATTTTTTTTTATTTCATTATCAAAATACGTGCTTTGTTTAGACATATTATTTGTCGCCATTCGCAGCATGTGGGCATATGTTACTTAAAAACGTGGAAATTTTTGCGGAAGGATGTAGGTTAGCTTTTCAAAATACATCTGGTGCAAGCCGAACAATCTACGGCAACGAAGAATTTTGAGCTCTTAAAAAGTTGGCCGAAAAATTATTATTTTGAAATAAAAATTGCATTTCTCAAGCCATGTATTAGCTGTAAAGGAAAATTTTAGTTTTTTACATTTTTACAAGCCTTTACTTTTGTAGTGATTTTACAAGAAAAATTGCAGGAACATATGCAAACAAATTTCAGCCGTTTGTGACCAAATTTGGTATACATTGCTAAAATGTTACCTGTACTTTCTGTGCAAAAATTCAAGTTAATTGGAGTGAAATTATGACCTGTGGTGGTCATACGAGTCTAAATCGTGTGAAAGAAATAAAATTTTTAACAAAAATTTCTGTAGAAATAAAATTTTGATAAAAATTTCTATAGAAATAAAATTTGGACAAAATTTATTATAGAAATAAAATTTTGACAAAATTTTCTGTAGGAATAAAATTTTGATAAAGTTTCTATAGAAATAAAATTTGGACAAAATTTTCTATAGAAATACAATTTTGACAAAATTTTCTATAGAAATAACATTTTGACAAAATTTTCTGTAAAAATAAAATTTTGATAAAAAATAGAAATAAAATTTGAATAACATTTTCTATAGAAATAAAATTTGGACAAAATTTTCTATAGAAATAAAATTTGAACAACATTTTCTATAGAAATAAAATTTTGACAAACTTTTCTACAGAAATAAAATTTTGACAAAATTTCCCATAGAAATACAATGTTGATAAAAATTTTTATAGAAATAAAATTTTGACAAAATTGTCTGTAGAAATAAAATTTTGATAAAAATTTCTATAGAAAGAAAATTTGGACAAAATTTTCTACAGAAATAACATTTTGACAAAATTGTCTATAGAAATAAAATTTTCACAAAATTTTTCTATAGAAATAAAATTTTGACAAAATTTTCTATAGAAATAAAATTTTGACAAAATTTTCTATAGAAATAAAATTTGGACAAAATTGTCATAGAAATAAAATTTTGGCAAAATTTTCTATAGAAATAAAATTTTGACAAAATTTTCTATAGAAATAAAATTTTGATAAAAATTTCTATAGAAATAAAATTTGGACACAATTTTCTACAGAAATAACATTTTGACAAAATTTTCTATAGAAATAAAATTTTGACAAAATTTTCTATAGAAGTAAAATTTTGACAAAATTTTCTATAGAAATAAAATTTTGACAAAATTTTCTATAGAAATAAAATTTTGACAAAATTTTCCATAGAAATACAATTTTGACAAAATTTTCTATAGAAATAAAATTTTGACAAAATTGTCTATAGAAATAAAATTTGGCAAAATTTATTATAGAAATAACTTTTTGACAAAATTTATTATAGAAATAAAATTTTGAAAAATTTTCTGTAGAAATAAATTTTTGATAAAAATTTCTATAGAAATAAAATTTTGACTAAATTTTCTATAGAAATAAAATTTTGACAAAATTTTCTATAGAAATAAAATTCTGACAAAATTTTTTGTAGAAATAAAATTTTGGAGGACTATTTTTGGCTCGAGTGCCAACCATGATTATGGATCGATATGTACCAATTTTTGTGTGATTGGCCATATTTACCAAAAATTGGAGGAACATATGCAAACAAATTTTAGCCGTTAGTGACCAAATTTGGTATACATTGCTAAAATGTTACCTCTACTCTCTGTGCAAAAATTCAAGTTAATTGGAGTGAAATTATGACCTGTGGTGGTCATACGAGTCTAAATCGTGTGAAAGATATATATGGCAGCTATATCTAAATCTGAACCGATTTCAATCAAATTTGGTATATATAGTAAGAATTTTAATTTTACTCTTTGTGCAAAATATTACGTAAATCGGAGTAAAACTGAGGCCTCCGGGGTCATGTGAGTTTAAATCGGGCAAAATATATACTCGTATATGGGAGCTACTCGTATAACAGGTTGACTGATAAGTCCCCGGTCTAAAACTTTATAGACTGAACTTTTAGGTTCAACTAATGTTTTATTTCATACAATTGAATAAAAAAATAGACATCAAAATAACTCGACAATCAATTTATAATAAAGCAACTAAAAGTACCCCACGGGAAATTGGTGCAAATTGCCACTGGCGGACCTATCACAGAACTGGTACCTGTGCTCCAGTTAGTTACAATTTTCACATTTGGTGAAATAAAATGATCAGAATAACCTTTTGTTCGAGATATTTCAAAAGTGTCTTTTTCATTTCGGGTTCGATTAGGAGCCCAAATTGAAAGAGATTTCTAAGAGTTTGTCCGAGACTGGTTCCTGAGGACCTGTTTATGGGTTGCTCCTGCTAAATTGTCCCAGGACGTGTCCTTTGGGATGAGTCCAAGACGCGTCCTAAAATGTAAGTTTACTCCGTCAATGACAAACCCATGTTAAAGTGGACGGTCCCTTCCATACGTTTTGATCACAACTGGGACTGGTCCATACACACCAGGGACTAGTCCTGTACCATTTCTGTGGTTGATCCATTTCCCGTAGGGTAGTTCCACACTTTTCCCAGCAAAAAATTGGGAGTTGTTCTAAAGGCACAACTTTAAAAGCACTTCCAAAAATGCCCTCACAAAGAAGTTAACTATTTTAACTACACAGGAAGTTTTTTTACTTAATTTTTTACATTTTAATGCGTAATTTTTTGTTTTCTTTTTTCAAATAGTTTAAAAAAAGAGTAAGAATAAATAAAATGGTACAAATTATTCAAATTTTGCCACAAAAATGCTAAATCCATTATAGAAAAATCTATAATATTTGAAAAAACGTTTCAAACAAGCGTTAGAATGGATTAAAAATCATAAAAAAGTATAAAAATTATTTATTTGGGAAAATATCACAAAATTTTTAATTCACATTCAAAACACTGAGTTCAGATCACACCTTAAGAAGTGATGCAAATTCATTGCAACTGTTGTTGAAACGGTGGACATTCGTTCATTGACAAGTTCATATTACATTCATCGCTTCTCCTCCAATTTTGTACCACTTCCAAACCCAAAAGAACATTTTCACTTCTTTTTTGGCGACGCTTTTTTTGCAGCATTATTAAGATATTAATTTATGAAAGAATAGTTTTAATATCATTTAGTATTTTTATTCAACTAAATCATAAGTTCAACCACAGCTTTATTTCATAAATATCAGACTTCTACCACAACTTAAGTAATTCGATTGTACATGAAAGTCTTTAGTGAAACTTTGTGCGCTGTACGAGTATATACTTGTTTAAGTTTTATAAAAATGTAAACTCGTAAATAGGTTTTCAAATTCTGCCTCCCCAGAGGCCTTCCTACGCTTATGTTGGTAGTACTCCTTCGGTTTTGCCTCAAAATAGGTCTCAGTTTCGGCGATCACCTCTTCATTGCAGCCAAATTTTTTCCCTGCGAGCATCCTTTTGAGGTCTGAGAACAAGGAAAAATCGCTGGGGGCCAGATCTGGAGAATACGGTGGGTGGGGAAGCAATTCGAAGCCCAATTCATGAATTTTTGCCATCGTTCTCAATGACTTGTGGCACGGTGCGTTGTCTTGGTGGAACAACACTTTTTTCTTCTTCATATGGGGCCGTTTTGCCGCGATTTCGACCTTCAAACGCTCCAATAACGCCATATAATAGTCACTGTTGACGGTTTTTCCCTTCTCAAGATAATCGATAAAAATTATTCCATGCGCATCCGAAAAAACAGAGGCCATTACTTTGCCAGCGGACTTTTGAGTCTTTCCACGTTTCGGAGACGGTTCACCGGTCGCTTTCCACTCAACCGACTGTCGATTGGACTCAGGAGTGTAGTGATGCAGCCATGTTTCATCCATTGTCACATATCGACGGAAAAACTCGGGTGTATTACGAGTTAACAACTGCAAACACCGATCAGAATCATCAACACGTTATTGTTTTTGGTCAAATGTGAGCTCGGGCGGCACCCATTTTGCACAGAGCTTCCGCATATCCAAATATTGATTAATGATATGACCAACACGTTCCTTCTATATCTTTAAGGCCTCTGCTATCTCGATTAACTTCATTTTACGGTCATTCAAAATCATTTTGTGGATTTTTTTGATGTTTTCGTCGATGACCACCTCTTTCGGGCGTCCACTGCGTTCACCGTCTTTCGTGCTCATTTCACCACGCTTGAATTTTGCGTACCAATTAATTATTGTTGATTTCCCTCGGGCTAGAGTCCGAAAACTCATTATCAAGCCAAGTTTTTGCTTCCTCTGTATTTTTTCCCTTCAGACAACAATATTTTATCAAAACATGAAATTCCTTTTTTTCCATTTTTTTCACAATAACAAAAGTTGCTTCACAAAAGACGCTCTATTTCACAAACTAATTGACTTACAGATGTCAAATTTTGACACGAATCATTTGAAGGTTGGTACAATATAAAAATAATATGCATTTAATACTAGCGACACCATATATGTGTCAGACTGGGGACTTATAAGCCAACCTGTTACAAATCTAACTTGGTTTCCTTACTTTTTTATTTTAACCCGCAAACGCAATTATTTGATTCGCCAATTGTAAGCAATTGTAGTAAAATTCTATTCGCTGATGTTTACGCGCCTTCCTACAAGTCATTAGCTATGACTTCACTCCTCTCTTTAATAAAAGAAAGTGCCCTGTAACTTTCTGCCTAGTTAGGTTTCACTATTTTTGGAAAGCTTCCCGCAACGTTCTTCACCATCTCTGCTTTGGGATCATACACGCAAAGAAAAAAAACGTTTGGAAAACGTGTACCGAAAACGTTTTTCTTTTGTTAGAGTTTTTTGAATTGCTTCGTAAATTTTAAACTTTTATCACCAAAAAAAAATCGTTTGTTACAAAATTTTTATTTTTTCAATAAAAAAAGTTATTTTTGAAACAACAACACAGTCCATTTCGTTTATATCAAACACTGTTCTTTTCTGACTTTAGGTCTTTAATAAGACACATTTTACAGTTCAACATTTAATATACTACAATGTAATGTTGAAAAAATTTCGGAATCTTCCGAACATATCTGGAATATATGTAAAAAAAAAAACAAAAAAAAAAAAACTTTGGTCGAAGCAGGGATCGAACCCACGACCCTTGGCATGCAAGTCGGACGTAGCAACCACTGCTCTACGGTGCCAAACTAAATGTTTGTTTCTGTTTATTTAACAGTTTATTCGGTTCGTGGGCGCCGCGAGCTATGCTATATAAGTATAACTTATATGGATATTTATCTATTGATGACCATAACAGGTACATAGCTCAGTGGTTAGTGTGTTGGCTTACAAAGTGCATGGTCCGTGGATCGATTCTCCGTCCAGGCGAAAGGTAACAAAATGTTAAAAATTTATAAAATCGTATAATTTTGTCTACATTTTTGGTATTACAGGAAAAGGTGTTAAGAACTAAAAAAAACCTCGTGGATGTAAGAAAGATGTGAGGGAAACTGCAATTAGCAAGAAAACAATATTTTTTTTTAGTTTGTCTTTATGAAATTGTTTTTACATCCTGGAAAAGAATAAACGTTTATCACAAAAAGTATATACTTTTCTTCCAAATACACTTCCTTACAGCGAAAAGCAAATGAGAAACGAACTTTGTTTGTCTACAATTTCGTTTGGGAGGAAAGAATTATTTTTTTGCGTGTATGAGTGTAAATCGGGCTATATCTAAATCTGAATTGGTTCTATTCTGACCCAAAGAACATACTTGTGCGAAATTTGAAGTCGATTGGACAAAAATTGTGACCTAGACTTTGATTACAAACATGTGTTCACAGACAGACAGACAGACAGACATGGCTAGATCGACTCAGGACCGGTTCTGAGCATTATTGCCAAAGACACTATGTGTCTATCTCATCTTGTTCTGGGCGTTGCAAGCATATGCACTAACTTATAATACCCTGTTCCACAGTGTGGCGCAGGGTATAAAAATTAAGTCTAAAAGAAATTTGTTTTCCACGCGAACATATGAATAACATACTTTTTTATCCGTTATTCATTACATTTATTACACCTAATTAGCACATTCAAAGAAATTATATGAATAAACTGAACTATTCCATTTTCTCGCAATTTATTTTAATTATTAGTGATTTTATGTTTAGGCCTACAGCTACAACTAACAATAATCCTGGAATATGAATGAACTTGTAAACAGCTTCACATCTGTAAGCACAATTAAGACAAAAGAAACTGAGAAAACTTTGGCGGCACTTTTTTAAGATTTATATTTAATTTTTAATTGCTTAAGACATTATTACACATAACTTGAATTGTTTGTGTGCCTGTAACCTACAAAACTTATCCATGGCAGTCAACAATACTAAGTATATTTTTGCTTTTGTTTAGAACGCCTTAAAATATACTTCAACAATATTTCAAAGTACTAAAAGCCTAAAAATAAGCAACATAATGATTGCGTACCCAGTTAAGCATCCAAACAAATGCATACACCCATACACAAACGAGCGATTATTATTGTGTGCAGTTGTGGGTATAATATGAACTCGTTTTCTCTTGTAGTTCTCCTTGCATGTGTATATGTTATAGTTGTGTCCATATTGTTCCCATAATGAGGTCATTACCCAGCAACACAAATCTCATGAGAATGAGAAAATTTTTGACAAAGATTTTTGGTAGCAAGAGAAGTCAAGACGAAAGTTGTGAATTAAGAACATGAGAAAATGCTAGTACTTAATGGACATGTGTGTGCGTGTATTCCTTATTATGAAGGTAATGTGTGTTACAGAACTTGGCCGTAGAATAATTTTTAGCTATAAGGCACAAGTACTACTATGCTGCAGTAGAAAATTTTTCTTAAAATGGATAACAACTTTGATCTGTATGAAAATAGGCGTACACTGAAAAAACCTTTGATCTAATATGAAATATTATGTAAGCTAAATTTTAGAACAAACAATATGCACTATAGAGGTTTGCTGATATGCATTGCAACAAAGTAAAGCGCTATATTTCTTCATTATTCTCTGCGTCACACAGTGTATTATAAGTAGAAGGAGACGAGACAGACACATGGCGTCTTTGGTACTAATGCTCAGGGTGGGACTTTTAGCACGGTTGCCACACGAGCCAAGAAAAATCTACCAAAATGTGAAGAAAATTTTACGGAAAAACTACTAAATAAAAAAAATCTTATTTTAAAGTTTTTGATTTCTATTTTTCAAAAAACTTAGTAGAAAATTTGAAGAAAATTTTACCGAAAAACTACCAAATAACACAAGTATATACGGCCGTTAGTTTGGCCAGGCCGAATCTTATATACCCTCCACCATGGATTGCGTAGAAATTTCTACGAAAGACTGTCATACACAATCGAATTACTTGGGTTGTGTTATCTTAAAACTTCTTAACATCGTTTTCTAAATTGTAAGTTAGTCCATACGTGGTATATATTAGACAAAAAAGGTATGTATAGGTAAGTCTACAAATAATTACCAGGCCGAATCTTATATACCCTCCACCATGGATTGCGTAGAAATTTCTACGAAAGACTGTCATACACAATCGAATTACTTGGGTTGTGTTATCTTAAAACTTCTTAACATCGTTTTCTAAATTGTAAGTTAGTCCATACGTGGTATATATTAGACAAAAAAGGTATGTATAGGTAAGTCTACAAATAATTACGAATCGATATGGACTTTTGCACGGTACGTAGAGAGCCAGAATTGAAATATGGGGGTCGCTTATATGGGGGCTATATACAATTATGAACTTGATATGGACCAATATTGATTTGATGATTGGGGAACCACCACGTACCAAATATCAACCAGATCGGATGAATTTTGCTTCTCCAAAAGGCACCGGAGGTCAAATCTGGGGATCGGTTTATATGGAGGCTATATATAATTATGGACTGATATGAACCAATTCCTGCATGGTTACTGGATACCATATACTAACACCACGTACCAAATTTCAACCGAATCGGATGAATTTTTGCTCTTCCAAGGGGATCCGGAGGTCAAATCTGGGGATCGGTTTATATGGAGGCTTTATATAATTATGGACCGATTTCAACCAATTTTTGCATGAGTGTTTGAGGCCATATATTAACACCACGTACCAAATTTCAACTGAATCAGTTGAATTTTGGTCTTCCAAGAGGCTCCGGAGGTCAAATCTGGGGATCGGTTTATATGGGGGCCGTATATAATTATGGGCCGATGTGAATTTTTGCATGGTCATTAGAGACCATATACTAACACCATGTACCAAATTTCAGCCCGATCGGATAAAATTTGCTTCTCTTAGAGGCTCGGCAAGCCAAATCGGGGGATCGGTTTATATGGTGGCTATATATAATTATTGACTGATGTGGACCAATTTTTGCATGGTTGTTAGAGACCATATACTAACATCATGTACCAAATTTCAGCCGGATCGGATGAAATTTTCTTCTCTTAGAGGCTCCGCAAACCAAATCGGGGGATCGGTTGATATGATGGCTATATATAATTATAGACCGATGTGGAACAATTTTTGTATGGTTGTTAGAAACCATATACCAAGACCATGTACCAAATTTCAGCCGGATCGGATGAAATGTGCTTCTCTTCGAGGATCCCCAAGCCAAATTTGGCGGTCCGTTTATATGGGGGCTATACGTAAAAGTCGACCGGTATGGCCTATTTGCAATATCATCCAACCTACATCAATAACAACTACTTGTGCCAAGTTTCAAGTCGATAGCTTGTTTCGTTCGGAAGTTAGCGTGATTTCAACAGACGGACGGACGGACATACTCATATCGACTCAGAATTTCACCACGACCCAGAATATATATACTTTATGGGGTCTTAGAGCAATACTTCGATGTGTTACAAACGGAATGACAAAGTTAATATACCATCATCCTATGGTGGAGGGTATAAAAATCTTATTTTGAAGTTTTTGATTTTTTTTTCTTCAAAAAACTAAGTAGAAAATTTTGTTAAAAGTTTTATTTTTTTGTAAAATTTTTGTTTATACAATATTTTGTATGGTGGTGCAATGGTTAGCATGCCCGCCTTGCATACACAAAGTCGTGGGTTCGATTCCTGATTCGACCGAACACCAAAAATTTTTCAGCGGTGGATTATCCCACCTCAGTAATGCTGGTGACATTTCTGACATTGAAACGGCGTACGGACTCGGCTATGAAAAGGAGGTCCCTTGTCATTGAGCTTAACATGGAATCGGGCAGCACTCAGTGATAAGAGAGAAGTTCACCAATGTGGTATCACAATGGACTGAATAGTCTAAGTGAGCCTGATACATCGGGCTGCCACCTAACCTAACCTAACATTTTATTCTCAGAGAAAATTTCTGTGAAAATTTTATTCCTAGAAAAAATGTTGTCAAAATGTTATCCTATACAAAATGTAGTCAATAATTTTATTTTTTTTGTCAAAATTTTTTTTATAAAAAATTTTGTGTAAATTTTATTTCTAGAGAATTTTTTGTCAAAATTTTATTTTATTTTATTTGTATCGAAAATTTTGCAAAATTTTATTCTATATGAAATTTTGTCAATACTTTATTCGTATAGAAAATATGGTCTACATTTTATTTCGATAGAAAATGTAGACCATATTTTATCTTGGAGAAAATTTTTTAAAAATTTTATCTTGGAGAAAGTTTTTTAAAAATTTTATTTTGGAGAAAATTTTTTAAAAATTTTATCTTGGAGAAATTTTTTTAAAAATTTTATCTTAGAGAAAATTTTTTAAAAATTTGTGAAGGGGAATATTTTGTAAAATCTACCGAAACATCAAGAATTCTACCTAGCAGTAAAACATCTAACATTTTTGGTAGATTGCTACCAACTGTGGCAATTGTGCCCCTGAGTCGATTTAGCCACGTCTGTCTGTGAACACATTTCTGCGATCAAAGTCTAGATCGCAGGTGTAGTCCAATCGACTTCAAATTTGGGTCTGAATGGAACCCTATTGATTTTGGAAGAAATCGGTTCAGATTTAGATATAACTCCCATATATATCTTTCGCCCGATATGCACTTATGTAGCCCCAGAAGCCAGAGATTTACCTTGAATTCCTTGGGGGGTATATTAACTTTGTCATTCCGTTTGTAATACATCGAAATATTGCTTGAAATTGTGAGTCGATCCTCTTGGAGGAGCAAAATTCATCCGATCGTATTGAAATTTGATACGTGGTGTACGCATATGATCTCTAACAACCATGCAAAAATTTGTCCATAATTATATTTAGCCCCCATATAAATCGACCCCCAGATTTCGCTTGCGGATCCTCTTGGAGGAGCAAAATTCATCCGATCCTATTGAAATTTGATACGTGGTGTATGCATATGGTCTCTAACAACCATGCAAAAATTGGTCCATAATTATATCTGTGGCTTGGTGCTAAAAGGACCAATGTCAAAATATTCAGTTTTGAGATAATTGAACTTGAATGTTTTAACAAAAACTATTTTAACTACAGCAGCCACTGTTTTATTCCATACGTAGCATATAGAAGATGATTTTCTTCCCATCGTTTGGTAGTTAGTAAGGTTAAATGTCCACAGTTGACGTTTATAGACAAGTAGACATTGGCCCTTTTAGCATTAAGTTTTATAGATGAGTTCATAATGACATTGGCCAGCTTTACGCTTATTTAACCCCTTCTGGGTAAAATTTAAGATTGACTGTTTTATAATTATGAAAGAGAGCAAAAAAAGAAATCCAATGCACCAAGCCACAGATATATAGCCCCCATATAAACCGATCCCAGATTTGAACTCCGGAGCCTCGTGGAAGAGCAAATTTCATCCGATCCGATCCGATCCTGAAATTTGGTACGTGGTATACGTATATGGTCTCTAACAACCATGCCAAAATTGATCCATATCGGTCCATGATTATATATAGCCCCCATATAAATCGATCCTCAGATTTGACCTCCGGAACCTCTTGGAGGAGCAAAATTCATCCGATTCGATTGAAATTTGGTAAATTGCGCTAGTATATGGAAGCTAACAGCCATGCAAAAATTGGTCCATATCAGTCTATAGTTATATATAGCCGATCACCAATCACATAAAAATTGGCCCTTGTCGCCAAAAATAATCTACCAAAATTTTATTACTATAGACAATTTTATCAAAATTTTATTTCTATAGAAAATTTAGTCAAATTTTTATTACTACAGAAAATGTTATCAAAATTTTATTTCTGTAGAAAATTTTGTCAAAATTTTATTTCTATAGAAAATTTTGTCAACATTTTATCAAAATTTTATTTCTATAGAAAATTTTGTCAAAATTTTATTTTTATCGGAAATTTTGTCAAAATTTTATTTCTATAGAAAATTTTGTCAAAATTTTATTTCTATCGGAAATTTTGTCAAAATTTTATTTCTATAGAAAATTTTGTCAAAATCTTATTTCTATAGACAATTTTTTCAAAATTTTATTTCTATAGAAAATTTTGTCAAAATTTTATTTCTATAGAAAATTTTGTCAAAGTTTTATTTCTATAGAAAATTTTGTCAAAATTTTATCTATAGAAAATTTTGTCAAAATTTTATTTCTAAAGAAAATTTTGTCAAAATTTTATTTCTGTAGAAAATTTTGTCAAACTGAATTATATACGTATTTTATCGGCATTTTTTTGTTTAATATATACCCCGTATGGATTAACTTACAATTTAGAAGACAGTGTTAAGAAGTTGCCATCGGCAAGTGTTACCGCAACCCAGGTAATGCGATTGTGGATGACAATCTTTAGTAGAAGTTTCTACGCAATCCATGGTGGAAGGTTCATAAGATTCGGCCTGGCCGAACTTACGGCCGTATATATATTTTTGTAGGTTAAGTACTCATCGGACCATCGTCGTATAGATCAATATGCTATAAGAAATTGGGATTGTATTGAGGTTAAAAGAGTAATATTTTCGACTTTTTCATTATTGCGAAATGTCGACTATTCCAACTTTGATAGAAGATGACTTTTGGAAAAACCGACTTTCGACTTTTGAAACAAGTATAAAAAAAATCGAAATTTCGTAACATCGAATTTTGAGGAAGTGATCATAGACAATTAACTTTTTGTCTATATTTGAAATTTTGACGATTTTTGGCTTTGTAAAAATGTGAGTAAGTGGATTTTCAATTTTGACGTTGGGACTTTCAACGTTTTTATGAATAACACAGATACTTTTCAAGTTAGACGTTTTCGTAAAAAAACAAATTAAAAAAGTCGCCATCGTTTTCTAATATTTTCTGACAAGTAGTCGATTAGTCGAAAAGTCAATTTTCGACTTTTATATTCACATTAGGAAAATACCCGGATGAGCTACTAAATTGAAATTTTGTGTTTAACCATGTAAAACATTTTTCAATGTTTCACTTTTTTTCGTGCATTATGAAATTGTCGTTTCGATCATATTTCATTGTGACCATTATTGACTCTCCGTGTGCAGTATTTTATGGTATTTACTCTTTGGTCTAGTCGCAAATGACACATGGTTTTAATTTGAAATCAAACTACTACCTCGTGCACGACTATGCCCAATACGCTCGTACGATTTTTCCATCAAACCAATGTTAGATGTCAATGGACTTATACGAAAATGTTCTAAATGTTGTATGAGTGTGCGTGTATGTTTGAGTTTATTTCCATGTGTCACTGTATTACGTGCCAATGTTAGCAAAAATTGTGATAAATACGAGTGATTTTGAAGTCTGCACTTTTGGCGTATTTATTTTGTGGCCAAAAAAAAAACACTCCCTGATGCTGTTCCATTGTGCCTAATGTGGTTGCAAAACTTCTGTTCTGTTAATGAGCAAAAGTACGCAGCAAAACCTCAGAAAATTGTTACTTTGTGCGAAATGAGGCGATATGTGTCTAGTATATGAGATTTGTATAAATGTGTGTGATTTTAGTTTTGTGATTTTTGTTTCATTTTGAGAGTTATGGTTAAGTCTTTTGGGATGTTATGTGGAAATCCAGTTGTGATGGAAAAGTTTAGCTTTGAACTATGATCCGAATATACATGTAAAAAATTTAAAACACATTAGGTAACAGATATTCAGAGTGACTGATATGTGATGCTACAAAGTAAAGCTCTATATTTTCATACCTACCACCATAGAATGGTGATGGGGGTATAATAAGTTTGTCATTCCATTTGTAACACACCGAATTATCGATTTCCGACTATATAACAGGTTGGCTAATAGTCCCCGGTCTAACAAAGAAAAACACATTTTTTTTTTGTCAAAATTCGTTTTTATTATTCAACATAGTTCCCTTCAAGAGCGATACAACGATTATAACGACCTTCCGACCATTTTGGTAGTACTCCTTCGGTTTTGCCTTAAAATAGGCCTCAGTTTCGGCGATCACCTCTTGATTGCAGCCAAATTTTTCCCCTGCAAGCATCCTTTTAAGGCCTGAGAACAAGAAAAAGTCGCTGGGGCCAGATCTGGAGAATACGGTAGGTGGGGAAGTATTTCGAAGCCCAATTCATGAATTTTTGCCATCGTTCTCAATGACTTGTGGCACGGTGCGTTGTCTTGGTGGAACAACACTTTTATCTTCTTCATATGGGGCCGTTTTGCCGCGATTTCGACCTTCAAACGCTCCAATAACGCCATATAATAGTCACTGTTGATGGTTTTTCCCTTCCCACGATAATCGATAAAAATTATTCCATGCGCATCCCAAAAAACAGAGGCCATTACTTTGCCAGCGGACTTTTGAGTCTTTCCACGCTTCGGAGACGGTTCACCGGTCGCTGTCCACTCAGCCGACTATCGATTGGACTCAGGAGTGTAGTGGTGGAGCCATGTTTCATCCATTGCCACATATCGACGGAAAAAATCGGGTGTATTACGATTTAACAGCTGCAAACACCGCTCAGAATCATCAACACGTTGTTGTTTTTGGTCAAATGTGAGCTCGCGCGGCCCCCATTTTGCACAGAGCTTCCGCATATCCAAATATTGATGAATGATATTACCAACACGTTCCTTTGATATATTTAAGGCCTCTGGTATCTCGATCACCGTGGTGCAATGGTTAGCATGCCCGCCTTGCATACACAAGGTCGTGGGTTCGATTCCTGCTACGACCGAACACCAAAGAGTTTTTCAGCGGTGGATTATCCCACCTCAGTAATGCTGGTGACATTTCTGAGGGTTACAAAGCTTCTCTAAGTGGTTTCACTGCAATGTGGAACGCCGTTCGGACTCGGCTATAAAAAGGAGGTCCCTTGTCATTGAGCTTAACATGGAATCGGGCAGCACTCAGTGATAAGAGAGAAGTTCACCACTGTGGTATCACAATGGACTGAATAGTCTAAGTGAGCCTGATACATCGGGCTGCCACATAACCTACCTACCTACCTATCTCGATCAACTTCATTTTACGGTCATTCAAAATCATTTTGTGGATTTTTTTGATGTTTTCGTCGGTAACCACCTCTTTCGGGCGTCCACTGCGTTCACCGTCCTCCGTGCTCATTTCACCACGCTTGAATTTTGCTTACCAATCAATTATTGTTGATTTCTTGGGGCAGAGTCCGGAAACTCAATATCAAGCCAAGTTTTTGCTTCCACCGTATTTTTTCCCTTCAGAAAACAGTATTTTATCAAAACACGAAATTCCTTTTTTTCCATTTTTTTCACAATAACAAAAGTTGCTTCACAAAAGACGCTCTATCTCACAAACTAATTGACTTAATTGACTTTGACACGAATCATTTGAAGGTTGGTACTATATAAAAATAATATGCATTTAGTACTAGCGACGCCATCTATGTGTCAGACCAGGGACTTATCAGCCAACCTGTTAGAGTATATATATTCTTGATCAGGGAGATCAGACAAACGGATAATGTTATATCGTCTTAGATATAACCATGTTCGTTTATCTGCTTGTTGTAATTACGTTACAGTATTATATTAAATAAAAATCAATAGAATTTAAATTTTAAATCAAGGTGTTTTCTTTCACGCCTGCACGAGTCGTCTGAAATTGAAAGCCTAGAGGCATTGTAGCTTATGTCAACTGCTCGAAACTAAAAGTAAAATTCCCAGATTTTACTTCTCAAACTCATTCGAATAATGGGGATAAAAATCTACAGAATTTCATATGAATGTGTTTTCTTTCACGCCTGCACGAGATGTTTGAGATTCCTCTAAAACTTAAAC
This sequence comes from Haematobia irritans, assembly GCF_050003625.1. Lineage (NCBI taxonomy): Eukaryota > Metazoa > Arthropoda > Insecta > Diptera > Muscidae > Haematobia > Haematobia irritans. Next base: position 119,123,039 of record NC_134401.1, read on the forward strand.
AGAAATGATTCATATTAATCCAGAATCTGATGTAACCTTCATATATAGAAACTTTAAATTTATTTTCGATAAGCTCATCAAGAAGATCGGTTCAAATGGTTTGCCGAAGCGCAATAGTCCAATGAATTGAGATCCGGAGATTTTGAAACCTCTAACCCTCCGATGAGTGAGAAGGTCCCTTTTTGCCTTTTCAAACTGAAATTACTCCTACTTCGGCCACTACAACCCACCCACAAAGTTACTCTGTATTCCAAAAGTATTTTGTTGCGCATCTTTCGGAAAAAAATCAAGCCGATCGGATCTTTACTTTAGGAGTTATTGAGGTTTTAGTGAGAATAGTACGCGGACGTGTGAATAGGTCCGCATGAACCTTGTACTGAATTTCACTAATAAATGCATGTTTTTGGGCATCATTATAATTTTTTTTATTGTTTCAACACATAATTTACTTGTTCAAAACGCAAAGACCTAAACTCAAAGACATTAGGGATGATGATAAAAACAAAACAAATCGTAAAGGAAGGGAGGTTACAGCTGCATGGAATTTGGCGAATCCCACGAAGAAAAAGGAGTGGAAGCTAGTGACAGTGAAAGAGTTTGACGCCTTTGTAGCTATTCTTTTATATGCTGGACTCACAAGATCAAACCATGAACCAGCTTTGGAATTATGGGACGCGACGCGTTGCCCAATATACAAAGCTACGTTGTCGTACGATCGCTTCATGTGTATAAAGCAATTTATTCGATTCGACAATGAAAACACTGGACAACAGCGACTCATCAACAGCAAAACTGCGGCTATTGACGACTTTTGGAAAATGTTGCAACATAACTTGGCAGCAGCTTACACTCCTCATGAAGCACTACCAGTTGATGAACAGTTGTTCCCTTACAGAGGCCGCACCCGTTTCTCACAATATATTCCGTCAAAGCCAGCTAAGTATGGTTTGAAAGTATGGTGGTTATGCGACTCACAGAGTTATCATCCTGTGAAGGGAATGATATATTCTGGAAAACTGCCAAACCAACAACGGGAGATAAACCAAGGGCAGAACGTAGTGCTGGATCTTGTGGAAAAATATTTAGATGCTGGCCGTACTATATACGCGGATAATTTCTTTACCACTCTTGACTTGGCGCGTATTTTGTTGAGGAGGAAGACCGCATATGTTGGTACAGTGTGCTACAACAAAACATTCATTCCGCAGGAGTTCAAGAAGAACCCGAAGCGCACCATCAATAGTACATTATTTGGGTTCAACGAGGGGGATATATCGTTATGCTCATACGTGCCGAAAAAAATAAAGTGGTGAACGTGCTCTCCACAATGCACTACACCTGCCTCGTTGACGAGCAAACCGAGAAGCGGAAGCCCTATGCCGTATTAGATTACAACGCCAACAAATGCGGCGTTGATACCATGGATCAAATGTTAGGCACTTACAGCTGCAAAAGAGCAACAAAACGATGGCCGTTGGCCATGTTTTACAATATGCTAGGCGTTGCTGCATTGGCTGCTTTTACGATTTACAACGAAATGAAGCCTATAAAAAGGAGTGACAGACGGCAGTCGTTCTTGTTACCTCATATCCAAGGATACGCAATGCGATGGAAGCATTCGATGTCAGGGTAAAAAAAAACATCTTCACATTCAAGAATAGAATATATATTTATTTGTTTTTTATTATACCCTCCACCATAGGATGGGGGTATATTAACTTTGTCATTCCGTTTGTAACACATCGAAATATTGCTCTAAGACCCCATAAAGTATATATATTCTGGGTCGTGGTGAAATTCTGAGTCGATCTAAGCATGTCCGTCCGTCTGTCCGTCTGTCCGTCTGTCCGTCTGTCCGTCCGTCCGTCTGTCCGGCTGTCCGTCCGTCTGTGGAAATCACGCTAACTTCCGAACGAAACAAGCTATCGACTTGAAACTTGGCACAAGTGATTGTTATTGATGTAGGTCGGATGGTATTGAAAATGGGCCATATCGGACCACGTTTACGTATAGCCCCCATATAAACCGATCCCCAAATTTGGCTTGGGGAGCCTCCCGGAGCAGCAAAATTCATCCGATCCGGTTGAAATTTGGTACGTGGTCTTAGTATACGGTCTCTAACAACCATGCAAAAATTGGTCCATATCGGTCCATAATTATATATAGCCCCCATATAAACCGATCCCCAGATTTGACCTCCGGAGCCTCTTGGAGGGGCAAAATTCATCCGATCCGATTGAAATTTGGTACCTGATGTTAGTATACGGCCTCTAACAACCATGCAGGAATTGGTCCATATCGGTCCATAATTATATATAGCTCCCATATAAACCGATCCCCAGATTTGACCACCGGAGCCTCTTGGAGGAGCAAAATTCATCCGATCCGGTTGAAATTTAGTAAGTGGTCTTAGTATACGGTTTTTAACAACCATGCAAAAATTGGTCCATATCGGTCCATAATTATATATAGCCCCCATATAAACCGATCCCCAGATTTGACCTCCGGAGCCTCTTGGAGGGGCAAAATTCATCCGATCCGGTTGAAATTTGGTACCTGATGTTAGTTTACGGCCTCTAATAACCATGCAAAAATTGGTCCATATCGGTCCATAAATATATATAGCCCCCATATAAACCGATCCCCAGATTTGACCTCCGGAGACTTTTGCAGGGGCAAAATTCATCCGATCCGGTTGAAATTTGGTACCTGATGTTAGTATACGGCCTCTAACAACCATGCAAAAATTGGTCCATATCGGTCCATAATTATATATAGCTCCCATATAAACCGATCCCCAGATTTGACCACCGGAGCCTCTTGGAGGAGCAAAATTCATCCGATCCGGTTGAAATTTAGTAAGTGGTCTTAGTATACGGTTTTTAACAACCATGCAAAAATTGGTCCATATCGGTCCATAATTATATATATAGCCCCCATATAAACCGATCCCCAGATTTGACATCCGGAACCTCTTGGAGGGGCAAAATTCATCCGATCCGGTTGAAATTTGGTACCTGATGTTAGTTTACGGCCTCTAATAACCATGCAAAAATTGGTCCATATCGGTCCATAATTATATATAGCCCCCATATAAACCGATCCCCAGATTTGACCTCCGGAGCCTCTTGGAAGAGCAAAATTCATCCGATCCAGTTGAAATTTGGTACATGGTGGTTGGTAAGAAAGTTAAATTTAGCGTTAGTTTAACTACGGAATTTTTTTCTGTGCAGAGTCGGGCAGCATTCATTGACAGGAGAGAAGTTCTGCACTGTGTTATCACAATGGACTGATTATTTTAAGTGAGGACTGTCACTATATCTAACCTAACCTTGGGTCTTGCACAGTTTAAGTTTTTTTTTTGTGCATCGGTGAGCTCTTGCACTTTTTGGAACTTTAAGTATAGCTCCCAAATAAACCTATCGCCAAACGTGAGCGTCATGGAGGAACAAATTTCGTTCGATCCTGCTTAACTTTGGCTCTCTAATTACCATAGGAAAATTGGTTCATATCGGTTCATAATTATTATAGACTCCTCTATATAAACCGATCAAGAACTGAATTTGCTTATATAGGTATTTAATCTGCTATTTTACCTAACATAGACCCCATGTGGACTATCTTACAATTTATAAAACACTGTTATGAAGTTTTAGGATACCTTGGCATCGGCAAATGTTACCACAACCCAAGTAATTCGATTGTGGATTACAGTCTTTAGTAGAACTTTATATGTAATTCATGATGGAGGATACATAAGATTTGGCCTGGCTGAACTTTCGGCCGAATATGCTTATTTATTTTTTGAAAAGTTTGGAAAAATTCATTTAATTTTTTAATCAAAACAAATTAATTGTATTAATTCATTTTTTAATGGGATAAATGTTTTTATACCCACCATCATAGAATGGTGATGGAGGTATAATAAGTTTGCCATTCCGTTTGTAACACTTCTTGATCAGGGAGAAATTCTAAGACGATATAAGCATGTTTATCTGTCTGTCAGTTTTAATCAGGCTGCAGTCTTCAATAATAGCGCTATCGTCCTGAAATTTGACATAGATTCGTCTTTTGTCTGCACGCAGGCCAAGTTCGAAGATGAGCTAAATCGTTCCAGGTTTTGATATAGCTCCCATATAAACCGATCTCCCTATTTGTGATCCTGGACTTCTAGAAACCGTATTGTCTGAAATTGAAAATCTAGAGGTATTTTAAAGGGTGGTTAAATTGTAAGGGCCGATGTTGAATGTGAACCACACATAAACGCCAAGTTTTTTTCCGAATTTTATGTGACATTTCTCTATTTCAGACTTACTCAATTTGAACCATGGAGAGAAACACAATCCATCAACGTGTTAAAGTTATCCAGACTTATTATGAAAATGGGCGTTCAAATCAAAATGCATATCGTGCACTTCGTGATTTTTTTGGTCAATTTGATCGTCCAAATGTGCGTACAATCGCAAAAATCGTGGAAAAATTCGAGCAAACCGGGTCTGTAGAAGATGTGAGAACACCAGTGCATTCTCGTACAGCTCGTATTGCAGAAAATATTGCTTCTGTTCGCGATAGTGTGGCTGAAGAGCCGTCCACCTCAACTCGTCGTCGGCCCGGCCGAACTTAAGTCCGTATATAATTGTTTTAATATATTTTCATATTGAAGTTTTTATTGATATTATCATATGCACGATTCAAGTAATTTCAATTAAAAATTAATTGAAATAATTAATTTCACAATTGAAGACAGAAAATATTTTTTGTGTTTTACAATTTAATTTAGTATATTAAACTTAAACTTTTTAGCTTTTTAGATGGCCTAAGTTGTCAATGCTTCTTCTTTTAAAAATCTATATATATAAAATTCAAATTATGTTTGTTTATTTGTTTGTTTGTTTGTTTGTTTATTTGTATGTTCCGGGTTGGCGCGAAAACGGCTGAACCGATTTACTTGAAACTTTCAGAGATCGTGGGGGGCACTCATGTGCTGAAAATAGGGTACCTCATTTTTTGACATATGGTCGCGGAGGGGGACCTCCCCTTTGTCGGACTTTTTGAAAATTGGACCAAAGTTGACCGATTTGCTTGAAATTTTCATTGAAGGTTGGGTTTGGCATCTAGACAAAGATCCGCAACTTTATATTTCGATATTTGGTGGCAGAGGGGGACCTCCCCTTTGTTCGACTTTGTTTTAAGTACAGTGAAAAAACTAAAATTTTCTAAATTATCTGAGATTTACAGAGAACATGCGGTGAGGTTATGGAATTAATATGGGGTACCTGATGGTTTCATATGTGGACGGGGAGGGGGACCTCCCCCTTGCCCTACTTTTTTAAACTTGGAACAAAATTATGCGATTTGATTGAAATTTTCATTGAATGTTGGGGTTGGCATCTAGATAAAAATCAGCTACATTATTTTTCGATATTGGGTCGGGGAGGGGGACCACCCCTTTGCCCGACTTTTTTTTTAAAGTACAGTGAAAACAAAACTAAACTCCCCCGACTGAAATTTTACGGAAAAATTAGTGAGGTTATGATATTTATATCAGGTTCCTAATTTTTTAATAAAAATAAAAGGACATAGGGAAACATCCGCTTCTCTTAAGTAACTACATACAAAGAAACAATTAAACTTTACCGAGTTACTTGAAATTTACAGAGGACTGGGGAGAGGTTACGATATTAATAGTTGATACCTGATTTTGTGATATTTGGACGGAAGAGAGGCCGCCCCTTTAGGCTTATAATTTGCTTGACATTTTCTGGGACGTTTACAAAAGATACGCTACATCACTTTCCGATATTTAGTCGGGGAGGAGGTCCTCCTCTAAAACTGCAAAAAAAAAACAACAACAATTCATAAGTTTTCTTGAAATTTACATAGGCAGTGGGGGAAGGTTATGAACGAAGAGGCAACCTTCCTTGCCCGACACTTGAAGGAAAGTTTCAAGAATTTTCATTTTCAGTGCTATTCACTACGGTGTTTGTCGATATTGTATCGGGGAAAGTGACGTCCCTTTAAAACAATAGAGCAAAATTTAAACATCGCCGATCTACTTGAAATTTACAGGGAACGTGGGATGAGGTGATTAAATTTATACATGATTTTTAAATTAGTATATGATTTTTCGATATCTGGTGTGGGGAAGGGGAAAATTGAAATTAACTTTGTAGATTTACTTCGATAAAATTTATAGGGACCATTGATTAGTTGTGAAATTAATATAGGGTACGTGATAGTCCGATATCAGGTCGGAGTGGAGCGAAGGTGGGGAGAGGGTTCCCTTTTGTCCGTTTTTTTTTTCTTAAATTGAAAGTAGAGGGTTGTCCGTAAATGGGAACTCGGTACATAATTTTATGATTTTTGCACAGACTTCTGCCAGACTTCTTTTTAGTAAAGAACTTAAATTTACATGAAATTGGCAGCCAACGTAGAGGGTGCATCATTTTCCAACAGTTTAGCAAATGTTAATGTGGTAAAAATTTTTACTACTTTTGCTTTTTCCGATTTATTGGATGGGAAACAGTAATTCTTTGTATGTTATTATAATATAGTGCTTAATTTTCAGATATGTTGAGGAGAAGGATACCTTTCCTTGACAAACCACACTTAAAATTCACAAGAAATATAGAAGATTGTCTACTTGAATACAGAACATTATTTACATTTTTGGAGGAAAGGGTACACCCTCTCCCCGACATTTTTGAAGACGAACCGTTTTACATATGCGTATCCGCCGTATTTGTACCTATAAACGAAAAAGCAAGTAGTACGATTTGTTTGAAAGAATTCAAATCTTTTCGAAGTTGTTCTCAGCATGAAGGATATGGTTGACTAAGTTGACGCAAAATGTTCCTACAAATACGCTTCGGAAGGCGCAGCGAAGCGTGCCGGGTTACGCTAGTAAATAAATAAAATTAAGATAACATAACCTTTAATATAAGGTAATTATTTTTTTCAGTAGACAGACAAAAAAGTCATAGTATGTGGAAAATAACAGGACAAAATTGCCATTATTGGAGGGGGCCGTGTGATAGCAACACACATTCAATTCTATTCAAAATACAACTCACTTTCATCAATCATTGCACATCACTAACTTTCAAATCGTATTTAATTCGGATGTCCGGGTTTCTAAGTGTTTCAATGTTTCTATTCAAACTAACAGCAATTGCACTTAAAATTTTTGTTGGAAACAGTACGTAAATAGTTTCTGTGGTTTGGTGTTTATTTAGTTTCACTTTGATATGTGAAGTGTTGCACAAACAAACTCACTCGCAATACTGTCACTGCATTTGATTCAAAATATACCAAAGTTGCTACATAATACGCGTTTTTATGGTACACTGTAGTCACGTTTATTCACTAACTACTTCAAATCAATTGCACTACATTTCCATGTGGTGGTTGGATGAGTGTGTGTGTGTTTGGGTTTGTGTTTGTGGTTGAACTTAAATTGCACATTTACTTATCCACCATTTTCCACCTGTGTCATTATAGTTTCGTGTATTTGCATTTTGTGGGGTTCCATGTGTTCTAAACACCTTCGGATAAATTTATATCTTAATTTATCGATGTAGCAACTTTGCCTGTGGCAAATGTCCATAAATTTGCTGTGATTGAGGCCAATGTAATATGACTTTTATCTACCTAAAGATTGCTTTATGTGAGAGATATGTTAGTAATTTTGGAGTATTTGAATTTTGTGTGAATGTGAATGTATTACTAATTTGTTTGTTGGTTTACGATTATTCATTTGCTCTAATCAATGCCTTAATGGATTCGGCGTCATTTGTGAAGATAAATAAATTATTCCCGGGGGTCAATTGAATTACTTCGTAAAAAAATAAAAATAATTATATTTTATTCCGATCGTAAGCTAGTTATTAAAGCTATGGAGTGAGATTGCAAAAAAAAATTAACCATAAATGCAAAAAAATTAACCATGACTGATATGTATTGTACAAACTTTAAAGGGTGATACGGTCAAAATTTGGTCAAGGGAAAACGCGTGTAAATCGGTGAAATCGTTCATTTAAAAAATCAAATTAAATTTCTTTTTCAAGTTCAATTAGTATAAAATTCAGGAAAAATATTCAGTTAGGCTTTCGCTTTTCCAAATCCGAATTGCCAGGCCTCACGCTTGACACTTGCCATCAGATTTTGTACAGCCACCTTGTCCACCTTCTTCGCCACAGAAAGCCAGTTTGCCTTGAACTGCTGCTCGTCCTTAGCAGTTTTTTTGGTCTTCTTTAGGTTCCGCTTGACAATAGCCCAGTATTTCTCAATTGGGCGGAGCTCTGGCGTGTCGGGAGGGTTCTTGTCCTTGGGAACCACCTGCACGTTGTTGGCGGCGTACCACTCCATGGCCTTTTTACCGTAATGGCAAGATGCCAAATCCGGCCAAAACAGTACGGAACAACCGTGTTTCTTCAGGAAAGGCAGCAGACGTTTATTCAAACACTCTTTTACGTAAATTTCTTGGTTGACAGTCCCGGAAGCTATGAAAATGCTGCTTTTCAAGCCACAGTTACAGATGGCTTGCCAAACCAGATATTTCTTTGCGAACTTTCAACGTTTTATGTGCTTGAAAATATCTGCAACCTTTCCCATTCCTTTTGCCGTATAAAACTCCTGTCCCGGAAGCTGCTTGTAGTCGGCTTTGACGTAGGTTTCGTCGTCCATTACCACGCAGTCAAACTTCGTCAGCATCGTCGTGTACAGCCTCCGGGATCGCGCTTTGGCCGTCGTATTTTGTTTATCATCGCGATTTGGAGTCACTTCCTTCGTGTAAGTCGATAGTCCGGCTCGTTTTTTGGCTCGATGCACTGTTGTAGACGATACACCCAGCTTATTTGCGGCATCTCGGAGAGAGAGGCTAGGGTTTCGCTTGTAACTACCGGCAACTCTCTTTGTCGTCTCAGCGGCTTCCGGTTTTCGATTTCCCCCCGATCCAGACTTCCTGGCTGTCGACAAACGTTTCCCAAACACTTTAATTACATTTGTAACGGTTGATTTGGCAACTGTTAGTGATTTTGCGTGCGAGTAGCTCGGATTTTCGCGATGCGCGAGCAAAATTTAGATGCGCTGCTCTTCTTGCTTGGACGACATTTTGACAACTGAAGAGTGAACTCCAAAATCAAAATAGGAGCAGCATTCTACACACACACCTTCAAAATGAGGTGTGTTCAGGTTTTTTAAATGCAAAATTGAAAGAAATACGTCAAGTTTATATTGACCAAATTTTGACCGTATCACCCTTTAGAAGCCCAAGAAGTAAAATCGGGAAATCGGTCTATATGGTGGCTATACCAAAATATGGACCGATACTCACCATTTTAAGCACACCTCTTTATGGTCCTCAAATACCTCTAGATTTCCAATTTCAGACAAATTGGATAAAAAATACGTTTTATGTAAGACCAAGACCCCAAATCGGTAGGTCGTTTTATATGGGGACCATACCAAAACATGAACCGATACTCACAATTTTCGGCACACGTATTTGTGGTCCTACAATACCTCTAGATTTCCAATTCCAGGTAAATTGAATAAAAACTGCGGTTTCTATAAGCCCAAGAAGTAAAATCGGGAAATCGGTCTATATGGGGGCTATACCAAAATATGGACCGATACTCATCATTTTCGACACACCTCTTTATGGCCCTAGAATACCTCTAGATATCCAATTTCAGGCAAATTGGATAAAAACTACGGATTCTAGAAGCCCAAGAATTAAAATCGGGAAATCGGGCTATATGGGGACTATCAAAACATGGACCGATACTCATCATTTTCGGCACACCTCTTTATGGTCTTAGAGTACCCCTAGATTTCCAATTTCAGGTAAATTTGATGAAAACTGCAGTTTCTATAAGCCCAAGACCCGAAATCGGGGTCTCCTTTGGGAGCTATATCAAATCCTGGACCGATATAGGTTAGGTTAGGTTATGTGGCAGACCGATGTATCAGGCTCACTTAGACTATTCAGTCCATTGTAATACCACAGTGGTGAACTTCTTTCTTATCACTGAGTGCTGCCCGATTCCATGTTAAGCTCAATGACAAGGGACCTCCTTTTTATAGCCGAGTCCGAACGGCGTTCCACATTCCAGTGAAACCACTTAGAGAAGCTTTGAAACCCTCAGAAATGTCAGCAGCATTACTGAGGTGGGATAATCCACCGCTGAAAAACTTTTTGGTGTTCGGTCGTAGCAGGAATCGAACCCACGACCTTGTGTATGCAAGGCGGGCATGCTAACCATTGCACCACGGTGGCTCCTGATATAGCCCATCTTCGAACTTGGCCTGCGTGCAAATAAAAGACGATTCTGTGCCAAATTTCAGGACGAAAACTCCTTTATAGAAGACTGTGGAGTGATTATATATATATATATATATATATATATATATATATATATATATATATATATATATATATATATATATATATATATATATATATATATATATATATATATATATATATATATATATATATATATATATATATATATATATATATATATATATATATATATAAATATATATATATATATATATATATATATATATATATATATATATATATATATATATATATATATATATATATATATATATATATATATATATATATATATATATATATATATATATATATATATATATATATATATATATATATATATATATATATATATATATATATATATATATATATATATATATATAGTCGGAAATTTCGATGTGTTACAAACGGAATGACAAACTTACCATCACCATTCTATGGTGATGAGTATAACAAGTAAGTATAGTAGAAAGTCGGGCGGGGCCGACTATATCATACCCTACTGAATAAGTAAACATAAGCATGGGAGGGGTATCATTGGTATAGGGTTGGGAGATAAAGCATAGTTCCATATGTTATATAGGAGCTATAGCTAAATCTGAACAGATCTCTATGATTTTTTTGCAGAATGGAAGAGTGATGAAAAATATTGCTTTGTACCAAATTTCACGACGATCGGTTAGTAAAAAAGTGCAACGTGAACCCATTCGTCGAAATCGGGCGATACATATATATGGGAGTTATATCTAAATTTGATTCGATTTATTCCAAATTCAATAGCGTTCGTACCCCAAAAAAAAAAAAACACCCTATACAAAATTTCATAAAAATCGGTTAATAATTAAAATATTTTATGGAGTCTGAAATCAATATTTCTGGTGTTATTATCAAAGATCAAAGTTATTATACTCTGACCACTATATGGAGAACCACAAATTGCTATAGTTAGCAATTTGTGGTGGAAATGAGCTGAAAATGAAGGCCTGATTTCATCGAAATCCACAACGTACAAAACTAGCTCGTGAGTTGAATATATCGCGAGAACGGATGCTTGGTTACTCCAAGCTCATTTGAAAATGTATAACTTTAAGTGGCCACTACAACTCAAGCGTGACGGATGGCTTTGTCCAACGGATTTAGATCAGCCTTTCTTGGCCGATGGTCGCTCCCACTCATAGACCGTGGAGTCAAAATAAGTGGCGAATTTTGTCGAGCAAATGTAGGGTATAAGACAGTATTGAAGCAGACAAATATTTCGGCCGTAGATCATTAACAGGACTCAGCACATGTTCATCTCAAAGCGGCGCTTCAGCACGTGATCATCTCAAGGTGATGCTTCCGGGAATGGACCAAATTCGGCATAGTCACAGTGAAAAAAGTAGTGTCAGTGTATTATGGCTTTGTCGGTCATTTGAAGGCCATAATTTGTGCCAAAGGTAGAAAACATTTAAAATGATTTTATTCTTTGATGTTATTTTCGACATTTTTAACTTTTGAACAAAAAAAAAAAAATTAGAAAAATGGAAACAAATGTACACAATTGCTTTCCCTATCAGCAACCCTTTTTAATTCTGTAAGCACATATTTATAGATATCTTGTTTTTCATTTCAATTAATTCATAATTAATTAATGAAAATAATTTAATTCATAAAGGCCAAATAAGGCAACATTTTTTGCTCTTCTTACTTGCTCTATATATTATAAAATTAACTTCATAAAATCTAAAATCTAAAAACTTCAATAATTGTATTATATGCTATGTATGTTATTCAAAAGATGCTTTCAAAGTTATTTTCAATTTTCTATACATTTTCTATTGATTATTTTATTTATTTATTTTCTTTTTAAATTTTTAATTGATAAAAATGTCACTAAACTCGAACAAATGAAACATTAAATAATTTAATTTAAAAGTTAAATTTTCTTGTCATTTATTTTCACAACATGTATATGTTATTCTAATAGGAAGGATAGGAAAAACTAAAATGTATCAATAATGTATGTGCAGACATTTGAAATATATTTCATGAAATCTTCGACATACATACATACTTTATTACATTTTCTATCGAAATTGAAAATTCACATTTTATTTTTTTTATACGGATTGTGATATATGCTCTTATGTTACATATATAAAAATATTTCTCCTCCTGCTCGCACTTCTTATACCTTAGACTATAGCACAAGGATTAGATTTCAAATAGAGTTTTTATTGTTTATGATTTGCAAAGTGGTTTTCAATCAAATAAAATAAAAAAAAATATATATTTATAGTGAACTTATTTATTTAGATTAAAGAACAATAACAAATATCATATTTCTATTGATTGCGAAAAGTGTTTGTCTAGGGTGGTTTTATAAAATTGAAGGCGACACAAAAGTGAATAAATTTTGTGGAACAAAAAAGGGGGAAAAACAACTTTATGAATTTATGATGCAGTAGAAGCGTAGTGTATATAGAATCCTATTTAGGAGTAAGATCAAAAAACATCTTATTTAAGATGTAATATTAAAAAAAAAAAAAAAAACAACAACAAGTATATACGGCCGTAAGTTCGGCCAGGCAGAAGCTTATGTACCCTCCACCATGGATTGCGTAGAAACTTCTACTGAAGACTCCACAATTGAATTACTTGGGTTGCGGTAACACTTGCCGATGGCAAGGTATCTTAAAATTTGCTAACACCGTAATATATACCACATAGTCCATACGTGGTATATATTAAACTAAAAAGGCCGATTAAATACGTATATAATTACTTTAAAGTTTCTATAGAAATAAAATTTTGACAAAATAAAATTTTTACAACATTTTCTATAGAAGTAAAATTTGGAAAAAAATGTCTATAGAAATAAAATTTGAAAAAAAAAATCTATAGAAATAAAAATTTGACAAAATTTTCTATAGAAATAAAATTCTGACCAAATTTTCTATAGAAATAAAATTTTGACAAAATTTTCTATAGAAATAAAATTTTGACAAAATTTTCTATAAAAATAAAATTTCCTATAGAAATAACATTTTGACAATGTTTTCTAAAAAACTAAAATTTTGGTAGATTATTTTTGGCTCGAGAGGCAACCATGATTATGAACCGATAAGGACCAATTTTTGTGTGATTGGGGATCGCCTATATACAACTATAGACCGATATGGACCAATTTTGGCATGGTTATTAGCGGCCTTATACTAACACCACGTTGGAAATTTCAACCAGATCGGGTGAATTTTGCTCCTCCAAGAGGCTACGGAGGACAAATCTGGGGATCGATTTATATGGGGGTTATATATAATTATGGACCGATATGGACAAATTCTTGCATGGTTGTTAGAGACCATATACTAACACCACATACCCAATTTCAACCGGATCGGATGAAGTTTGCTCCTCTAAGAGGCTCCGGAGGTCAAATCTGGGGATCGGCTTAAATGGGGGCTATATACAATTATGGACCGATATGGACCAATTTTGGCATGGTTGTTAGAGACAATATACTAACACCACGGACAAAATTTCAATCGGATCGGATGACTTTTGCTCCTCTAAAAGGCTCCAGAGGTCAAATCTGGGGATCGGTTTATATGGCCGATGTGGACCAATTTTTGCATGGTCATTAGAGAACATATACCAACACCATGTACCAAATTTCAGCCGGATCGGATGAAATTTGCTTCTCTTAGAGGTTCCGCAAGCCAAATCGAGGGATCGGTTTATATGGGGGCTATATATACTTATGGACCGATGTGGACCAAATTTTGTATGGTTGTTAGAGACCATATACTAACACCATGTACCAAATTTCAGCCGGATCGGATGAAAGTTGCTTCTCTTAGAGCAATCGCAAGCCAAATTTGGGGGTCCGTTTATATGGGGGCTATACGTAAAAGTGGACCGATATGGCCCATTTTCAATACCATCCGACCTACATCAATAACAACTACTTGTGCCAAGTTTCAAGTCTATAGCTTGTTTTGTTCGGAAGTTAGCGTGATTTCAACAGACGGACGGACGGACGGACATGCTCAGATCGACTCAGAATTTCACCACGACCCGGAATATATATACTTTATGGGGGTCTTAGAGCAATATTTCGATGTGTTACAAATGGAATGACAAAGTTAATATACCCCCATCCTATGGTGGAGGGTATAAAAATAAGAGTTGGGTCAACATGTGTAGTTATGAATCAAAACTTAGTTCTGAATAGCTAAGAAATAAAATTGGATGATCGATCAAAAGGCGTTGTTGCCCCGATATGAACTCTATTATATATGTTTGATATATATTTTCCAAATCAGTGATGTATGCAGGTAAGGACCCAACACTTCGACCCAAGTCGTTACGAAATAATTTCACAATAGTAAACAATTTCTTAGAAACAAAGTGAATTGTAAAGTAGCTTTTGGAATAGATTTTTTCATATTTTGAAGATTCTCTGTACTTCTTTAAGGCTCTTTTTAAGCATGTAGAAGTAAAGAATTTCATATAAACCCTAGTTCAAAAACTCATTTGTTATACTGACCAGAATTCCCCACAAAAATTCCAAATTTGTGGAAATTCCCCATCAAATCCTCAAGTCCCCAACTCAACAAATTTTTCCCCATCCACGGAAAAAAATCCCCGATTTGGGGAAAAATCCCCAATACTGGCAACACTAGTAGCAGGTGAATTATATTTCCCCAAGAAGATCGGTGCAAATGGTACGCTTAGCCAACACAGTTGCCACTTATGGCAAACATAATCTACCAAAATTAAAAACAGAAAACAAGTATATACGGCCGTAAGTTCGGCTAGGCCGAATCTTATATACCCTCCACCATGGACTAAAGACGGTCATTCACAATTAAAATACTTGGGTTGCGGCCGATGGCAAGGCATCTTAAAACTTGTTAACATCACCTTCTAAATTGAAAGTTAGTCCATGCGGGATATATATAGTAGACAAAAGAAAAGTCGATTAAATACGTATATATTCTGTTTGTGACCGGTATATAGGGAAGAAATAATTACGAACCGTTATGAACTTTTGTGCGGTAATTATAGAACCAGAATTGAAATATGGGGGTCGCTTTATATGGGGGCTATTTACAATTATGAACACGAGACCAAAAATTGCAGATTTCTTACTGTTTTGTAGATTGGTAGAATTCTTGATGGTTTGGAAGATTTTGCACAATATTCCTCTCCAACTTCGAGGTGCTACATACATTTTCTATAGAAATAACATTTTGACAAAATTTTCTACAGAAATAAAATTCTGACAAAATTTTCTATAGAAATAATTTTTTGAAAAAATTTTGTATAGAAATTATATTTTGACAAAATTTCCAAAAGACATAAAATATTGACAAAATTTTCTACAGAAATATAATTTTGACAAATTTTTCTATAGAAATATAAAATTTTTATGGCAATAAAATTTTGGTATACTATTTTTTCTGTGATTTGGGATCGGTTTATTTGGAGACTATTTATAATATAGATCGATACGGACCAATTTTGGCATGGTTGTTATCGGGTATACACTAGCGAAATGTACCACATTTAAACCGGATCGGATGAAATTTGCTTCTCTTTGAGGCTCCGTAAGCCAAATCTGGGGATCGGTTTATATGGGGTCTATATATAATTATGGACCGATGTGGACCAATTTTTGCATGGTTGTTAGAAACTATATACCAACACCATGTACTACTTTTCAGCCGGATCAGATGAAATATGCTTCTCTTAGAGGCTCTGCAAGCCAATTCTGGGTATCGGATTATATGGGGGCTACATATAATTATGGACTAATATGAACCAATTTTTGCATGGTTGTTAGAGACTATATACCAACACCATGTACCAATTTTCAGCCGGATCGGATGAAATATGCTTCTCTTACAGGCTCCGTAAGCCAAATCTGGGGATCGGTTTATATGGGGGCTATATATAATTATGGACCGATGTGGACCAATTTTTGCATGGTTGTTAGAGACTATATACCAACACCATGTACCAAATTTCAGCCGGATCGGATGAAATTTGCTTCTCTTTGAGGCTCCGTAAGCCAAATCTGGGGATCGGTTTATATGGGGGCTATATATAATTATTGGCCGATGTGGACCAATTTTTGCATAGTTGTTAGAGACCATATACTTACACCATGTATCATATTTCAGCCCGATCGGCTAAAATTTGCTTCTCTTAGAGGCTCCGCAAGCCAAATCGGGGGATCGGTGTATATGGTGGCTATATATAATTATGGACCGATGTGGACCAATTTTTGCATGGTTGTTAGAGACTATATGCCAACACCATGTACCAAATTTCAGCCGGATCGGATGAAATATGCTTCTCTTACAGGCTCCACAAGCCAAATCTGGGGGTCCGTTTATATGGGGACTATACGTAAAAGTGAACCGATATGGCCCATTGGCAATACCATCCGACCTATATCAATAAAAACTATTTGTGCCAAGTTTCAAGTCGATAGCTTGTTTCGTTCGGAAGTTAGCGTGATTTCAACAGACGGACGGACATGCTTAGATCGACTCAAAATTTCACCACGACCCAGAATATACTTTATGGGGTCTTGGAGCAATATCTCGTTGTGTTACAAACGGAATGACAAAGGTAATATACCCCCATCATATGGTGGATGGTATAAATAAAATTATCATCTACCAAATTTAAAAAAATCTTGTTTTTGATAAAGTTTTTGTGGGTATTATGAAAAATGTTTGAATGAACGACAATTTTTTGGGAGTACTAATATCTCTTAAAATTTTAAATATGTCGAATTTTAAATATTTTAACGGTATTAGCTTGCACCAACAAAGGAAAGTTACTACTTCTACAAAAAGGGAAAACTGACTCGCAATGGACTTTGATATTGAATTTATAGAAATTTTTCTTAAAATTTTATTTATTTATTTTCTATGTTATAGATAATTTGATCAAACTTTTATTTCTATAGAAAAAGTTTTCAAAAATGTATTTCTATAGAAAAAGTATTCAAAAATTTGTTTTGCCAAACTTTTATTTCTATAGAATACATTATCAAAAAATTACTTTTTAAAGAAGATTTGGTCACAATTTATTTCTATAGAAAATTTGGTAAAAATTTTATTTCTATAAAAAGTTTCACCAACATTTATTTCCATAAAATTGAAGTTCCACTTAGTTGGAGCGGAATGTTTTGCAAAATCTACAAAAACATAAAGAATTATACCAATGTACCACACACCATTTTTCTAGCAAGTGTTTGTATCCGAATGATATCAAATGGAATACAAATTGTAGTATTCAGATACTCAAGAAACCAAATCGAGGTGTCGGTTTATATGGAAGCTATATCAAAGTCTGGACCGATATAACGCATCTTCGAACTTAATCTGCTTGCAGACAAAAAAACAAAATTGTGCCTAATTGCAGAAGAAATGTGGGTATGCTACACACAAACAAATTTTTTTCTGATCTAATCACGAAATTAATTGATCCAATTAATTGTTTAATTGAAATGTCTTCAATCACGAAAATGATAGTATCAGTCACAATTTTAATTGGGCATAAAAATATTTTTGATTAAAAAATTAATTGATTTGATTTGAAAATTTCAATTAATTTTTTAATTAATTGGGCATAAAAATATTTTTGATTAAAAAATTAATTGATTTGATTTGAAAATTTCAATTACTTTTTTAATTGATGTTGATTGCAATACTCAATTAATTTTTTGGATTCAAAACGTAACTAATTTCAATTACTTTCTTATCTGACTTTGTGTTTTAGTTTGATTAAAAAATTTTAATGTTTGAAATAAATTTTTATTCAAAAATTAAAAAAAAAATCCATTGCTTTTTTAACAGGTTTAGTCTTTCGAGTTTGATTAAAAAGTTGATTGTATCAATTAATTTATTAATTTAAACATTTCAACTTCAATTAACTTTTTAATTGGAAATAGTTTGGTGACAATTGTCGTGAGACGTTTGCTATATTAATACATTAAAATTAACCTCTCATACCTGGACACCTCCCAAATGTGGGCATCATTTAGGTGTCCACTTCTGAGAGTTTTCCCTGTATTATAATTACTATGTTATATGCTCATACATATAATCTGTATTAAAGTCTTTGGACTATGTCTTCCTTAACTTAAAAATTGCTACACAATGTGTCAGAAGTTTTATAATCACCAAACGTTGAGTTTCTAGAGTCAATTTAGATTTGTTCAAAGTGCTTACCTTACGGTCTTGAAACGGCCGACAAAACCATCACACGCTGTATGAAAGTGGCTCTGCAGTATTTTGGATTATTTATTGCCGTAAAAAAGCAAATAGTACAGAGCTACCATTCTTTCTTTAACCACTGTGCACAATTGTTGAAATATAATTTTTCCTTAGATATTTGATGTGTAGTTTTGACATTTGCTTCATTTCATTTGACATCAATAAAATTTGTATTCGCGGCTAGATCTTTCGATAAGGCTTCATCCTATTAGATTTCTCCCTGGAAGAGATAAAATAGATAAAAAATTAATAATGCAAAAAAAAATTCATTGGAAATTCATATGACATTCGAAACGCATTCATCTGTTCGTCGATTTACGCGCGTTTTCCCTTGGCCAAATTTTGACCGTATCACCGTTTAGTTAGGCATGGTTGTTAATGGTCATATACTAGCACAATGTACCAAATTTCAACTGACTCGGATGAAATTTGCCCCTCCAAGAGGCTCTAAAACCAAAGCTCGGGATCGGTTTATATGGGGGCTATATGTGATTATGGACTGATATGGACCACTTTTGGCATTGTTGTTAAATATCATATACTACAACCACGTACAAAATTTCAACCAGATCGGATGAATTTTGCTTCTCCAAAAGGCACCGGAGGTCAAATCTGGGGATCGGTTTATATGGGTGCTATATATAATTATGGATTTATAAAGGGTGATTCTTTTGAGGTTAGGATTTTCATGCATTAGTATTTGACAGATCTCGTGGGATTTCAGACATGGTGTCAAAGAGAAAGATGCTCAGTATGCTTTGACATTTCATCATGAATAGATTTACTAACGAGCCACAACGTCGAATTTTCAGTGAATGGGCCCTAGAAAAGTTGGCAGAAAATCCGCTTTTTTATCGACAAATTTTGTTCAGCGATGAGGCTCATTTCTGGTTGAATGGCTACGTAAATAAGCAAAATTGCCGCATTTGGAGTGAAGAGCAACCAGAAGCCGTTCAAGAACTGCCCATGCATCCCGAAAAATGCACTGTTTGGTGTGGTTTGTACGCTGGTGGAATCATTGGACCGTATTTTTTCAAAGATGCTGTTGGACGCAACGTTACGGTGAATGGCGATCGCTATCGTTCGATGCTAACAAACTTTTTGTTGCCAAAAATGGAAGAACTGAACTTGGTTGACATGTGGTTTCAACAAGATGGCGCTACATGCCACACAGCTCGCGATTCTATGGCCATTTTGAGGGAAAACTTCGGAGAACAATTCATCTCAAGAAATGGACCGGTAAGTTGGCCACCAAGATCATGCGATTTGACGCCTTTAGACTATTTTTTGTGGGGCTACGTCAAGTCTAAAGTCTACAGAAATAAGCCAGCAACTATTCCAGCTTTGGAAGACAACATTTCCGAAGAAATTCGGGCTATTCCGGCCGAAATGCTCGAAAAAGTTGCCCAAAATTGGACTTTCCGAATGGACCACCTAAGACGCAGCCGCGGTCAACATTTAAATGAAATTATCTTCAAAAAGTAAATGTCATGGACCAATCTAACGTTTCAAATAAAGAACCGATGAGATTTTGCACATTTTATGCGTTTTTTTTTTTTAAAAAGTTATCAAGCTCTTAACAAATCGCCCTTTATATACACACAAATACATATGTTCATATATGTATATCGTGTAACAATAAATATTGCAAGTATGAATGTTTGTGTGTGTATGTTGGTTGGTTGATTTTATATTAAGGACATACACATATATTTGAGATTGTGTAATAAGGACTCAATGCAATGGCGGAAAAAATAAAATATCAAGAAATATAAAGACTCTCTTAGCTTAACAAACACACACATGCATACACGCGCTTACGCATACATCTACAAAAGCAAACACTTTCATTATTTCATATTAAATTGTGTCATAAAATAAAGGAAATTCTTTATTTTATGATGAAGGAGTAAAGCATCTGACAACGGCATTCATGTGAATGCCATTGCCTGACTATGGTTGCTGACCTGCTCTCTGCAAAACTGTAGAGATATTGAAAAGCGTAACGATGACAGGACTGAAGTTTCCTGCTATGGTATTTGAAATATGGATGTTTTTTTTTTTGCATCGTAGGGTATACACGTAATAATGTAAGATTAAAGGATATCATTACTGGGTTTATTGTATAATGAAATTGTGTAGCAGCCCGCCACACATTGGCCCACTTATGGTCTATGTCTAATATGAGTTACCAGGTTCCCTAATAGAATAAATAAATCTATAAAATTTCAAAGAATTTTCTCTGGGGATAGGGAGAATATAAATTTATATTAAAGAAAAATATACTGAGGGTTTAATTATATACTATGTATACGATATACGTATGTGTTTAAACGATGGTTTTAAATATAATGAATAATTTTCAACAATGTGAAATGGAGTTATTGTTGGCCCAAAAGCTCTGCTTTCTCCATAGAGAAAAAGAAAACCAAGTATATACGGCCGTAAGTTCGACCAGGCCGAATCTTATGTACCCTCCATTATGGATTGTGTTATGTAATACTTACTGATGGCAAGGTATCTTAAAACTTCTTAACATCGTCTTCATAATTGTAAGTTAGTCCATACGTGGTATATATTAGAAAAAAAGACAGATTAAATATGTATATAATTCAGTTCTTAACCGGTATATATATGGAAGTCTACAAATAATTACGAACCGATATGAACTTTTGCGCGGTAATTAGAGAGCCAGAATTGAAATATAGGGGTCACTTTATATGGGAGCTATATACAATTATGAAACGATATGGATTTTGATTGCGGATCGGTTTATCTAGGGGCTATATATAAGTAATGCACCAAATTTCAAACGAATCGAATGAATTTTGCTCCTCCAAGAGGCTCCGGAGGTGAAATCTTCGGATCGGTTTCTATGAGGGCTATATATAATTATTGACCGATATGGACTAATTCTTTCATGGTTTTTAGTGTCCATATACTAACACAAAATACAAAATTTCAACTGATTCGGATGAAATTTGCTCCTCCAAGAGGCTCTATAACCAAATCGGGGGATCAGTTTATATGGGGGCTATAGATGATTATGGACCGATATTAACTAATTTTTGCACGGTTGTTAGAGACCATATTCTACCATCACCTACCAAATTTCAACCGGATTGGATCAAATTTGCTTCTACAAAAGGCTACGAAGGTCAAATCTGGGGATCGGTTTATATGGGGGCTATATATAATTGTGGACCGATATGGCCCATTTGCAATACTATCCGACCTACATCAATAACAATTATTTGTGCTAAGTTTCAAGTCGATAGTTTGTTTCGTTCGGATGTTAGCGTGATTTCAACAGACGGACGGACGTGCCTAGATCGACTCAGAATTTTGAGACATCCGCTTCTCTTAAGTACATACAGAGAAACAATTAAACTTCACCGACTTACTTGAAATTTACAGAGGACTGGGGAGAGGTTACGATATTAATAGTTTATGCCTGATTTTGTGATATTTGGACGGAAGAGGGGCCGCCCTTTGTCCTGCTTTTTGAAATTTGGGCTTATAATTTGCTTGACATATTCTGGGACGTTTACAAAAGATACGCTACATCACTTTTCGATATTTGTTCGGGGAGGAGGTCCTCCTCTAAAACTGCAAAAAAAAAAAACAAAAATTCTAAAGTTTTCTTGAAATTTACAAAGGCAGTGGGCGAAGGTTATGAACGAAGAGGCAACCTTCCTTGCCCCACACTTGAAAGTTTCAAGAATTTTCAGGGAAGGTTAGGGGTGCTATTCACTACGGTGTTTGTCGATATTGTATCGGGGAAAGTGACGTCCCTTTAAAACAATAGAACAAAATTTAAACATCGCCGATATACTTGAAATTTACAGGGAACGTGGGAGGAGGTGATTAAATTTATACATGATTTTTAAATTAGTATATGATTTTTCGATATCTGGTTGGGGAAGGGGAAAATTTAAATAAACTTTGTAGGTTTACTTCGATAGAATTTATAGGGACCATTGAGTAGTTGTGAAATTAATATAGGGTACGTGATAGTCCGATATCAGGTCGGAGTGGAGCGATGGTGGGGAGAGGGTTCCCTTTTGTCCGTTTTTTTTTTCTTAAATTGAAAGTAGAGGGTTGTCCGTAAATGGGAACTGGCTTCTTTCTGAAAGACTTCTTTTTAATAAAGAACTTAAATTTACATAAAATTGGCAGCCAAAGTAGAGGGTGCATCATTTTCCAACATTTTAGCAAATGTTAATGTGGTAAAATTTTTTACTAATTTTGTTTTTTTCCGATTTATTGGATGGGAAACAGTAATTCTTTGTATGTTATTATAATATAGTGCTTAATTTCCAGATATATTGAGGAGAAGGATACCTTTCCTTGACAAACTACACTTAAAATTCTCAAGAAATATAGAAGATTGTCCAACTACTTGAATACAGGACATTATTTAAAAAATTGGAAGAAAGGGTACACCCTCTCGCTTAAGACTAACCGTTTTACATGCATATCCGCCGTATTTGTACCTATAAAAGAAAAAGCAAGTAGTCCGATTTGTTTAAAAGAATTCAAATCGTTTCGAATTTGTTTTCAGCACGAAAACAAATTTGCAAAATATTCCTACAAACACGCTTCGGAAGGCGCAGCGAAGCGGGCCGGGTTACGCTAGTTCTCTATAGAAATAAAACTTTGAGAAAATTTTCTATAGAAACAATTTTAAGAATTTTTTATAGAAATACAATGTTTGAAAAATTTATACAGAAATAAAATTTTGAGAAAATTTTCTATAGAAATAAAATTTTGAGAGAATTTACAACAGAAATAAAATTTTGAGTAAATTTTCTGTAGAAATAAAATTTTGACTAAATTTTATATAAAAATAAAATGTTGACTAAATTTTCTATAGAAATAAAATTTTGAGAAAATTTTCTATAGAAATAAAATTTTGTTGTTTTTTTGATTTCAGCTTAAAACCATACATTGACTAAACTACATGTGTAGCGTAACCAACAGAGGAAAAGAATGTTTGTCAAATTTATTTGGGCAAAGCCGTATAGACTGCAAGATGGTTGGATGGACGCACGTTTCGGAATTACCACATTCCTCATCAGCATCCTCTACTTGCAGCAAAACTATCAACCAATTATCAGAATAAATTCATGCAGTTCATTAAACCCAACAATAAACCACACTTGAACCCTCCGCAAAAAGGTTTTATATTGATAGCCGGCTTTTGCCGAAATCAAAAAAACAACAACAATGATTAAAGAACAAAAACCAACAATAACAAAACAAAACGAAATAAAATAAAATTTTGACAAAATTTTCTATAGAAATAAAATTTTATGAAAATTTTCTATAGAAATAGAATTTTGAGAACATTTTATTTGGAATAAAGTTTTTACAAAATTTTCTATAGAAATAAAATGTCGAGAAAATTTTTTATAGAAATAAATTTTGTGAAAATTTTCTATAGAAATAAAGTTTTTACAAAATTTTCTATAGAAATAAAATTTTGTGAAAATTTTCTAGGGAAATTAAAAATGTTGACTAAATTTTCGTTTGAAATAAAATTTTGAGAAAATTTTCTATAGAAAGAAAATTTTGTGAAAATTATAGAAATAACATTTTGAGAACATTTGCTATATAAATAAAATTTTGACAAAATGTTCTATGGAAATAAATTTTTTAGAAAATTTTCTATAGAAATTAAAAATATCGACAAAATTTTCTATGGAAATAAAATGTTCAGACAATTCGTGTCGTGTTAGATCATAATACACTGAAAAAAAAGCAGCCCGGTTCCACAGATTTTGTCTTTACTATAACAATTTTGATACCCAGTAGAAATATTTGGAAGTTCTTCAAAAGTGCTTTTAAAGCACTTCCAGAAGATGCACACCCAATGATGTTCTTTATTTTAACTACCCAGGAAGTTATTTTATTTCAGTTTTTTATAACTTGGTTTTTTCATACTTTTAATGGGTAATTTTAACTTTTTTTGTTTCAAATAGTTTAAAAACAGAGTAAGAATTCATAAAATGGTACAAATCATTTGAATTTTGTCGAAAAAATGCAAAATCCAGTTTGAAAAAATTGTGAATTTTTGAAAATATTTGAGGTCAAACGTTTCGGACAAGCGTTAGAATCCATTAAAAATTATAAAAAATTATTTATTTGACAATATATCACAAAATTTTTTAATTTACATCAAAAACATTGAATTCGGATGAAGTAGTGATGCAAATTCAGTGCAACAGCTGTTGAAAAGGAGGACTTCCGTCCTATGACAAGCCCATGATAAATTCATCGCTTCTGCGTCAATTTTGCACCACTTCCGGATCCAAAAAGAACATTTTCATAACTTTTTTGGCGACGCTTTTTTTCTGGGTATTGATTCCGAGCCAAAGAAGCGGAGAATTCAAGTAAGGATACTTTTAAGACACAATTCTCTTTTATATTTGGGTTTTGTGTACTTGACTCTAGGAAGAACATTTTAATTTTTCGCTTGTTCAGCTTTTTTTCTTCATATGCTATCAAA
Organism: Haematobia irritans; assembly: GCF_050003625.1. NCBI lineage: Eukaryota > Metazoa > Arthropoda > Insecta > Diptera > Muscidae > Haematobia > Haematobia irritans. The sequence goes on from NC_134401.1 coordinate 119,148,177, forward strand.
TTCCTTTAAAAACAAGTTAACGACAACTTTATTTTTCAATTTCAGACACGATATCCAGTAGAAATTATGCTATGTTTCAAGTAAAAAAGTCTTTAAAATAAAGTGTTAAAAACATGTCCTATTTGTAAACGATATTTTGCTTTTTAGTCAAAATGCAAACAGACAACAAATTTAAAGATAATTTCATTAATTTTAATGAATTTTTCTGAAATATTAAAGTCAAGTTGACCTTAGCCCAAAAAAAAATTTTCTTTCATGTTATGATACCTATTTTTAAGTCCAATCACTTAATTATAAAGACAACACGACTTCGGCTTTTGGACAAGGAAAAAAACTTTATATTAGAAAAATGCAAAATTTGCATTCGTATATTAAGGACATGAAATTTTTGGCCTTTTCCCTTGTTGGTTCAAGGTAAAACCATTAAAACCTTTAAAATTTTACCTATTTACAATTCAAGCGATACACTAAAAATAATATATTAATATTGCACATACTGGAAAAACAGAAAAAAATTCATAGTAACCACACATATGATTAATAAAGAAACAAAAATAAAGTTAATTTTTAAATTTGGTAGCTTTTTGGTAAAATTTTCTTCAAATTAGATTATTTTTGGTATGAGTGGAATACAAAACTATGTCGGAATAAGAGGAAAGGCAAATTAACTAGCGATAAGAGGACACATAGAGAAATGAACATAGTTGGATGAATGCATAGGGAGACACATAAAGCGAAGTGGACCAATGTAAAGGGTGATACGGTCAAAATTTGGTCAAGGGAAAACGAATTGCCGGGCCTCACGCTTGACACCTGCCATCAGATTTTGTACAGCCACCTTGTCCACCTTCTTCGCAGCAGAAAGCCAGTTTGTCTTGAACTGCTGCTCGTCCTTAGCAGTTTTTTGGTCTTCTTTAGGTTCCGCTTGACAATAGCCCAGTATTTCTCAATTGGGCGGAGCTCTGGCGTGTTGGGAGGGTTCTTGTCCTTGGGAACCACCTGCACGTTGTTGGCGGCGTACCACTCCATGGCCTTTTTACCGTAATGGCAAGATGCCAAATCCGGCCAAAACAGTACGGAACAACCGTGTTTCTTCAGGAAAGGCAGCAGACGTTTATTCAAACACTCTTTCACGTGAATTTCTTGGTTGACAGTCCCGGAAGCTATGAAAATGTTGCTTTTCAAGCCACAGGTACAGATGGCTTGCCAAACCAGATATTTATTTGCGAACTTTGACATTTTTATGTGCTTGAAAATATCTGCTACCTTGCCCCTTCCTTTTGCCGTATAAAACTCCTGTCCCGGAAGCTGCTTGTAGTCGGCTTTGACGTAGGTTTCGTCGTCCATTACCACGCAGTCAAACTTCGTCAGCATCGTCGTGTATAGCCTCCGGGATCGCGTTTTGGCCGTCGTATTTTGTTTATCATCGCGATTTGGAGTCACTACCTTCTTGTAAGTCCATAGTCCGGCTCGTTTTTTGGCTCGATGCACGGTTGTAGACGATACACCCAGCTTATTTGCGGCATCTCGTAGAGAGAGGTTAGGGTTTCGCTTGAAACTACCGGCAACTCTCTTTGTCGTCTCAGGGGCTTCCGGTTTTCGATTTCCCCCCGATCCAGACTTCCTGGCTGTCGACAAACGTTCCCCAAACACTTTAGTTACATTTGTAACGGTTGATTTGGGAACTTTTAGCGATTTTGCCAGCTTTGCGTGCGAGTAGCTCGGATTTTCGCGATGCGCGAGCAACATTTTGATACGCTGCTCTTCTTGCTTGGACGGCATTTTGACAACTGAATAGTGAATTCCAAAATCAAAATAGGAGCAACATTCTACACACACACACCTTCAAAATGAGGGGTGTTCAGGTTTTTTAAATGCAAAATTGAAAGAAATACGTCAAGTTTATATTGACCAAATTTTGACCGTATCACCCTTTAATGGTCGGAAAGGCGACGAAAATTCTATGGAGAACTACTAAAGGAGATTAAGCTGGACCGGGGAAATAATGATTGAACACTTACAAGTGGTTTGAGAATAATGAGACCTTGGAACACAACCTTGTCACTGTCATGCATTTACTAGGCAAAGAGCAAACAATATCGGTGAAAAAATGATTCGGGGCTTGGCCTAGCTGGGAAACAGGGACTGGAAACAAATCAGGGAACGCGTTAGAGATAACTTAAAAAGTGGCAGCCCGATTAAGATTCAAGCTCACTTAGACTATTCAGAGAGACATGTTAATTCCTGAAATAAAAGAACGATACGATAGAAAGATGAAGTTAGATTCGGCACAACAAGCCGAATACAAGCAGGAAGTCATGGTGGCACCATCCCTCTCCAAATATAAAAAAATATATTATTTTCACAACCTCCCCCATGTCCTTTTTAAATTAACAGAAAACCGGAGAATTTTACGTTTCACTATATTAAAAAAAGTCGGGCAAAGGGAGATCTCCTCCCCGACCAAATATCGAAAAATAAATAATTCCATCCTCAATCTTATCTAAATTTTTTAAGCAAATCCGAGAACTTAAATTAAATTTTCAAAATGTTGGACAAAGTGGTCACCTCCCCTTACATTCGCAGTAAATTTTATATATTTTAATAAATTAGCGGATTTTTTCCTAGAAGCCACTCCCAACTAATGTCTAATGCATGGCAAAGGGTAGGTCATCCTTTCCTACTAGATAACGAAAACTGAGACATTCTCTTTCCCCACATTATGAATCGGTTTAGCCGTTCTCGAGCTTACTGGGGGATTTGAATTTCACGATCAAGAATGGGCTCTGAGACCAATTTCGATGCGTTACAGGGTCAGGGAGCCACAGTGGTGCAATGGTTAGCATGCCCGCCTTGCATACACTAGGTCGTGGGTTCGATTCCTGCTTCGACCGAACACAAAAAAAGTTTTTCAGCGGTGGATTATCCCACCTCAGTAGTGCTGGTGACATTTCTGAGGGTTTCAAAGCTTCTCTAAGTGGTTTCACTGCAATGTGGAACGCCGTTCGGACTCGGCTATAAAAAGAAGGTCCCTTGTCATTGAGCTTAACATGGAATCGGGCAGCACTCAGTGATAAGAGAGAAGTTCACCAATGTGGTATCATGGACTGAATAGTCTAACCTACAGAGTCTAAAACAGTCTATCCAACTGATGCACCCATTTATTATTCTTGGCTAATATGCAATCATTATCAAGTCCTTTATTAATGGCTCTGACAGAAAGTAGAGCGTCCCCCTTGCAATTTACCTATGCATAATTTTTCTTCTGGAAACTTTTGTTCTCGACTAGTGTGTGTATCTTTATTGAATTACCTTTAATGGATATTCATAACGAATCGCATTATGATGTTGCTATGTCCCCACAATCACCATTGATTGTCGTCGGAACTGTTGATACAGGGTTTTCCCCAACTTTTCTGTTTTCTTTTTGTGAAAGATTTCCATTAGCTTCGGTTACATTTTCATGCTTGACTTGTTGCCATTGCAAACAAAATTTGTCAGCTTTGACTGACAAAGTAATTTTGTTGTTGGTTTTTTTTGCGGTGATGGAACTGTTGCTCATCCTTTTAACAACGAATAGGCGCACAGTAAAAATGATAACTTGAAGATGAGACATCTTTTACAGGAGTGAGATAAAAGATAACTGATTTTGAGGATGTAAGAGTTTATGAATAAAATACCACTGCAGTGTCAATATGAGGAGAGTCTCCCATGTTCCCATATGGCAAAATCTTCGATTGGCTATGTTCTTAACCCTAAAACGTGTAGTCTTCAATTTTGGCATTGAAGTTCTCTAGAAGTTCAAATTAAATATAGATTCGCGATTAATTGATTTGTTGTACAAATGAATACATTCTTGTGATTTGGGATTCCGAAATATCGGAACAAGTTAAAAAAGTTTCACCCTTTTTTTCATCTGTAGATTGGTGATTTTAAAGGCATGTTAGTTCTTTCATTTTAAACAAGAAGAGCGAGGACTGTTGGGATTTCAATTGGGGTAATTTGAAAGGTGAGCCACGTTGGTAAATTTTTCCATAGATTACTCGAACCAACTCTTCACTACGTTCGCCTTATAAAGGAGTTAGGTTATATGAAAAATAATCTATGGTTCCCACCTTGGTGCAATGGTTAGCATGCCCACCTTGCATACACAAGGTCGTGGGTTCAAACCCAGTTTCGACCAAATACCAAAAAAAAAACATCCCACCTCAGTAATGCTGGTGACTGGTTAACCCTTAAAGTATGATTCCTGTCATCAGGTTCCCCCAGATCCTCCTAGCTACCCCAATACCTGTTCTATTCCGATTAGTCGATAGAAACATTTTGTGATAAAATCACGAAATTAATTGATCGAATTAACGTTTTAATTGAAATAGCTTCAATCACGAAAATGATAGTATCAATCACGTCATTAATTAGACTTAAAAACTGAATTTCAATTACATATTTGATAATAAATATAGATTTTTTGTTTCATAAATTAAAAAATTAATTATGACAATTAATATTTTAATTAAAAATTATAAAAATTCATTTTCTTAACTGTTCAGACTAAATAATATTCTAATTTATGAATTTAATCTCATCGCCATATTTCCCCAAAATTACTTCCCGATGAGTATTTCAAACCACTGTATTTACTTACAAATGCACAATGTCATAATGAAGACCATTCTTTCAGTTCGCATGTCGCTTCATATTCCTGTCTTCGCATGTGTTGGCAGCTGACTTTCACACAGACAGATAGATGGGAAGACAACCAACCAAACGGAAGGAGAGATATGTCGAGTGCAAATAGGGTGTGTTACCTTTTGTTATTACTTAATAACTTTAATGTTATATTCAAAAGTGTTTTGAATTATTACAATTTACATTTAGTATTATTTCACTACCTACCTATGGTTATTTAAATGGTAGAAAATTCTATTTTATTTATGTGGCTTAAGCTAAAGACAAAATTTATTAGGGTGGAGTGTGCGATTGTATTTTAAACTATCTAAACTAAAGCAGGAGAACATTTTTGTGCTCTTCTCAAAATGTGCTAGAACAAGTAGATATGATCGTAAATTCTGCCTGGCCGAATCTTAAATACTCACCAGCTCGTCGTACACTGAAAAAAAAATTGTATCGTGAGTTCAAAGATTTAATGTGAATGTGAATTTTTATTAGAGTTTCTTTTATATAAAACCTTTTTCCTTGTCCAAAAGTCAATAAACTTTCTAATGAAGTCGTTTTGTCCTTAATATTTAAGTGATTCGACTTAAATAACCCAGCAAAAAAAGAGCTTCCAAAAAAGTAGTTTGGATCCCCAATATGTGATCCGGAAGTAGTGCAAACTTGGATCATCTCCAATGAATTTTACATGGGCTTGGAACGGAAGTACTCCCTTTTTGGATCCTTTGCATTGCTTTTGAAGTTGTGCCTTGGAAGTTAACTTGAATGAAGAAATTTAAAATGCGAAAAAAAATTTTTTTTCAACCAATTTCACTTTTTTTCATCCATATTTTTTATTACACTATTATTTTCCCATTATCTAATTTTTTATAATTTGAAAACCTTTTTCGCTCCGACCAGGGGTTGAACCTGGGTTATTTTTACACCATAACAGAACGCCTTAGCACACTCAGCCACAAACGCCATTGAACATAAAGCGTCGAAAGGTCAATTCAAATGATCGTAATACGACACCAAGAAATAACATTCTAATTGCTTCTCGATATGTTCTTTATTAGTACGAACGAAAAAATAAGAAACGCAGGTTCAATTCTCACAAGCAGAAATTTTTTATCAAATATTTTTTTAAAAAATATTTGTTTATGTTATGCATCGTTTTTATTTTTTATTTCGTTTTTATACCCTCCACCATAGGATGGGGGTATATTAACTTTGTCATTCCGTTTGTAACACATCGAAATATTGCTCTAAGACCCCATAAAGTATATATATTCTGGGTCGTGGTGAAATTCTGAGTCGATCTAAGCATGTCCGTCCGTCCGTCCGTCTGTCCGTCTGTCCGGCTGTCCGTCCGTCTGTGGAAATCACGCTAACTTCCGAACGAAACAAGCTATCGACTTGAAACTTGGTACAAGTAGTTGTTATTGATGTAGATCGGATGGTATTGAAAATCGGCCATATCGGACCACGTTTACGTATAGCCCCCATATAAACCGATCCCCAAATTTGGCTTGGGGAGGCTCCCGGAGCAGCAAAATTCATCCGATCCGGTTGAAATTTGGTACCTGATGTTAGTATACGGCCTCTAACAACCATGCAAAAATTGGTCCATATCGGTCCATAATTATATATAGCCCCCATATAAACCGATCCCCAGATTTGACCTCCGGAGCCTCTTGGAGGGGAAAAATTCATCCGATCCGGTTGAAATGTGGTACCTGATGTTAGTATACGGTCTCTAACAACCATGCAAAAATTTGTCCATATCGGTCCATAATTATATATAGCCCCCATATAAACCGATCCCCAGATTTGACCTCCGGAGCCTCTTGGAGGGGCAAAATTCATCCGATCCTGTTGAAATTTGGTACCTGATGTTAGTATACGGACTCTAACAACCATGCAAAAATTGGTCCATATCGGTTCATAATTATATATAGCTCCCATATAAACCGATCCCCAGATTTGAACTCCGGAGCCTCTTGGAGGAGCAAAATTCATCCGATCCAATTGAAATTTAGTACGTGGTGTTAGTATATAGTCTCTAACAACCATGGAAAAATTGGTCCATATCGGTTCATAATTATATATAGCTCCCATATAAACCGATCCCCAGATTTGACCTCAGGAGCCTCTTGGAGGAGCGAAATTCATCCGATCCAGTTGAAATTTGGTACATGGTGTTTGGTATATGGTATCTAACAACCATGCAAAAATTGGTCCATATCGGTCCATAATTATATATAGCAAAAGTCATCCGATGCGGTTGAAATTTGGTACATTTTGTCAATATATGGCCTCTAACAGCCATGTAAAAATTGGTCAATATCGGTCTTTAGTTATATATAGCCGATGACTTATTACACAAAAATTGGTCCATATCGCCAAAAATAATCTACCAAAACTTTATTTCCATAGAAAATTTTGTCAAATTTTATTACTATAGAATGTTGTGTCAAAATTTCATTTCTATAGAAAGTTTTGTCAAACGTTTATTTCTATAGAAAATTTTGTCAAGTTTTTATTTCTATAGAAAATTTTGTCAAAATTTTTTTTTGTCAAACTATATTATATACGTATTTAATCGGCCTTTTTTTGTTTAATATATACCCCGTATGGGCTAACTTACAATTTAGAAGACAGTGTTAAAAAGTTTTACGATAATTTGCCATCGGCAAGTGTTATCGCAACCCAAGTAATTCGATTGTGGATGACAGCCTTTAGTAGAAGTTCCTACGCAATCCATGGTGGAGGGTACATAAGATTCGGCCTGGCCGAACTTACGGCCGTATATACTTGTTATTTTATATTTTGTCCATTAAAAATCAACAAAAAAATTAAATATTCTCATAATTTGCAAAACCTTCACAAAAGAACTTCCATGGAAGCGAAAAAGTCAAACGGCACAGGTTCAAATCCCAGCGGAAATGAAATTTATTGTTTTTATTATTACTTTTTTATTAATTTTCTTTTTTTGTAAAATTTAAGTGTCCAAAATTTGCACTTAAAATAGCCTGGTTGCGTACTTTCTAATACTTGTCCACAAAGACTGCATCGGAAGTAGAAAAAGTCATTGGGGGATCCCAAGATGGGCTTTAGAAGAAATGTTTGTGGACTTGTCCAAAAGGACTGCATCGGGAGTGGAAAAAAATCATTGGGAGATCCCACGATGCGCTTTAGAAGAAATGTTTGTTGACTTGTCCAAAAGGACTGCATCGGAAGTTGAAAAAAGTCGATGGGGGATCCTGTGATGGGCCTTAAAAGAAATGTTTGTGGAACAACTTCCAATTTTTTTGCTGGGAAGTTAAAGTTAAAATTTGTTTCTTAAAATCAAGTACGCAAAATTAAATTAAAAAAATAATTGTGTTTTAAATTTAGCTTTATTTCAATTCTCCAAATCTTAAGTACTTACCAACTCGTCGTACACTGAAAAAAATTTTGTCTTGATTCCAAAGTTTTCATGTCCTTACAATACGAATGTGAATTTTGCTTAAAGTCGAAGACACATTTCTTTAATATAAAACTTTTTTCCTTGTCCAAAAGTGATTAAATTTTCCAATGAAGTCATTTTGCCCTTATATTTAAGTGATTCGAATTAAAAATGTGTAACTTAACATAGTAAAAAATGTTGCTTGGCTAAGGTCAATTTGATTATAATATTTTTGCAAAATGCTACAAAATTGATTTCATTAATTTAATTGATTTCATTAATTAATCTATACATTTGTTGACTTTTTTCATCTTGACTACAACGCAAAAATTTGTTCAAAATTAACATAAGACATGTTTTTCAAAATCTTTATTTAAAAGATTCTTTTTACTTGAAACATAGCAATATTTCTACTTGAAGTCGAGTCTGAATTTGAAAATTTAAGTTTTCGTTAACACGTTTTTTAAGGATTTTGAGAGCATATGAAGAAAACAGCTAAAACCGAAATAAGTTAAAATTTTAAATTAAAAAGAGAATTGTGTCTTAAATTTAGTCTTATTTCAATTTTCCGTTTCTTTAGCTCGGTATCAATATTAAAATCATTAGTAAAAAGACAAACACCATGAATCAAATATTATAGTTTCCTTTGAAATGTCAGGGGGATTTGATGACAGATATTCTGCCAAACAGAGCAGTTCAACTAGTACACTTCTCGAAGATAAATTTAAAGATTTTACCTATGAAGACTATGTCGTATTCTGAATTTATAAGAACCATTTTTGATTGAGTTTTTGAGGAATCATTAACATCTCTTGCAAGTTTGCAAGAAAATGATGAAATAACGCCTTGATTTGAAATCTAGAATTTGTAGATTTTCGCACCCATTATTTAAATGATTACGAGAAGTAAAATGTGGAAATTTTACATTCAGTTTCAAGTAATTTTCATGATCAGTGCACCTTCTATACCCTCAAGAAGTAAAATCGGTCTATATGTAGGCCTTACCAAATGGACCGATAAAAACTAAATCCGATATACATTTTTATGAAAAACTACGGTCTCTAGGAGTCAAATCGGTCTATATGGGGGCTCACCATTTTCGGTACATATATTTGTGGTCTAGATTTCCAATTTTAGGCATAACTCTTTATGGTCCTAAACTAACTATAGATTTCCAATTTCAAGCAAATTGGATAAAATCTACGGTTACTAGAAGCCCAAGAAGTAAAATCTGGAGTTCGGTCGATATGGGGGCTATATCAAAACATGGACCGATACTCACCATTTTTGACACACTTCTTTATGGTTCTAAAATACCTCTAGATTTCCAATTTCAGGCTAATTGGATAAAACCTACGGTTTCTATAAGCCCAAGAAGTAAAATCGGGAGATCGGTCTATATGGGGGGCTATACCAAAAAGTGGACCGATACTCACCATTTTTACCACACCTCTTAATGGTTCTAAAATACTTCTAGATTTCCAATTTCAGGCTAATTGGATAAAACCTACTGATTCTAGCAGCCCAAGAAGTAAAATCAGGAGATAGGTCTATATGGGGGCTATACCAAAACATGGACCGATACTCACCATTTTTGACACACCTCTTTACGGTCCTAAAATACCTCTAGATTTCCAATTTCAGGCAAATTGGATAAAACCTACGGTTTCTATAAGCCCAAGAAATAAAATCGAGAGATCGGTCTATATGGGGACTATACCAAAAAGTGGACCGATACTCACCATTTTTGACACACTTCTTTGTGGTTCTAAAATACCTCTAGATTTCCAATTTCAGGCTAATTGGATAAAACCTACTGATTCTAGAAACCCAAGAAGTAAAATCGGGAGATCGGTCTATATGGGGGCTATACCAAAACATGGACCGATACTTACAATTTTTGACACACCTCTTTACGGCCCTAAAATACCTCTAGATTTCTAATTTCAGGTGAATTGGATAAAAACTACGGTTTTTATAAGCCCCAGACCCCAAATCGGTAAGTCCGTTTTAAATGGGACTATATCAAAACCTGGGCCGATATAGCCGATCTTCGAACTTGACCTGCCTGCGTACAAAAGACGAGTTTGTGCAAAATTTTTGTGATAAACGTTGATTCTTTACTTGATGTTACACAAGTTCATAAAGACTAACTTCATAAAAAAAACTTCTTTCGTAGAACTTTTTTCTGTAAGAAAATATTCGATTTTATAAATTTTTTTAAATGTTACCTTTCGCCTGGACGAAGATTCAAACCGCGGACCATACAGTTTGTAAGCCAACACACTATCTATTGGGCATCTACGTAGTCCATTATTGTTATCTACAGGCAATTATCGCTATGGCCATTAACGCACAAGCAACGAAAACTGTTATATTTATATAGAATAGTTTTGGGCGCCCACGAGCCGATGTAGAGAAGCTTTATTTATTTTGCACTAAAGTAACCCGGCCCGCTTCGCTGCGCCTCCTAAAGCATATTCTCATTAACTTAGTGAACCATATCCATCGATCTGAAAACAAATTCGAAAAGATATGAACTCTTTTAAAGAGTAGGGTCAGGGGAAGTCTGCCACAAAAACTGAAGTACTTATTAATCACTCCATGGTTTCCACAAACGTGTCCCGTACATTTAAAAACAAGTATATACGGCCGCAAGTTCGGCCAGGCCGAATCTTATGTACCCACCACCATGGATTGCGTAGAAACTTCTACGAAAGACTGTCATCTACAATCGAATTACTTGGGTTGTGGTATCTTAAAACTTCTTATTCCTGCATGGTTGTTGGATACCATATACTAACATCACGTACCAAATTTCAAACGAATGAGAAGTATTTTGCTCTTCCAAGGGGCTCTGGAGGTCAAATCTGGGGATCGGTTTATATGGGGCCTATATATAATTATGGATCGATATCGACCAATTTTTGCATGGGAGTTTGAGGCCATAAATTAACACCACGTACCAAATTTCAACTGAATCAGATGAATTTTGGTCTTCCAAGAGGTTCCGGAGGTCAAATCTGGTGATCGGTTTATATGGGGGCTATATATAATTATGAGCCGATGTGGACCAATTTTTGCATGGTTGTTAGAGACCATATACTAACATCACGTACCAAATTTCAGCCATATCGGATGAAATTTGCTTCTCTTAGAGGCCTCGCAAGCCAAATCGGGGGATCGGTTTATATGGGGGCTATATATAATTATTGACCGATGTGGACCAATTTTTGCATGGTTGTTAGAGACCATATACTAACACCATGTACCAAATTTCAGCCGGATCGGATGAAATTTGCTTCTCTTTGGGGCCTCGCAAGCCAAATCGGGGGATCGGTTTATATGGGGGCTATATATAATTATGGACCGATGTGGACCAATTTTTGTATGGTTGTTAGAGACCATATACTAACACCATGTACCAAATTTCAGCCGGATCGGATGAAATTTGCTTCTCTTAGAGGCCTCGCAAGCCAAATTTTGGGGTCCGTTTATATGGGGGCTATACGTAAAAGTGGACCGATATGGCCCATTTGCAATACCATCCGACCTACATCAATAACAACTACTTGTGCCAAGTTTCAAGTCGATAGCTTGTTTCGTTCGGAAGTTAGCGTGATTTCAACAGACGGACGGACGGACGGACATGCTCAGATCGACTCAGAATTTCACCACGACCCAGAATATATATACTTTATGGGGTCTTAGAGCAATATTTCGATGTGTTACAAACGGAATGACAAAGTTAATATACCCCCCATCCTATGGTGGTGGGTATAAAAAAACAGACTACTTGCTTTTTCGTTTATATACAGTTTTATTAAGCTTTTTACTTAAACTGTGGAAAAATCAAAAAATTATGTACAGAGTCCCAATTTATTGACAGTCCTCGACTTTCTACTTAAAAAAAAAATCGGGCAAAAGGGAACCCCCCTCCTTCACTCCTCCCCGACCAGATAGCGTAAATTCACGTACCTTATATTCATTTCATAAACGACCCATCTTCACTATTCTTCTTCCCCAACCAGACATCGAAAAATCATGTAGCCTGTATAAATTTAATCATCTTCTCCGAAATTCAAGTAAATCGGAGAAGGTTAGATTTTGCCCTATTTTTGTAAAGGGACCAATTTTGAAAAAGTCGGGCAAGGGGGATGTCCCCCTCTCCCACCAGATATAAAAAGTGAGGTACCCTATTTTCACTACATGATTACCCTCTACGTTCTCCGAACATTTTTCATGTGAAAAAAATACCTCTAGATTTCCAATTTCAGGCTAATTGGATAAAACCTACGGTTTCTATAAGCCCAAGAAGTAAAATCGGGAGATCGGTCTATATGGGGGGCTATACCAAAAAGTGGACCGATACTCACCATTTTTACCACACCTCTTAATGGTTCTAAAATACTTCTAGATTTCCAATTTCAGGCTAATTGGATAAAACCTACTGATTCTAGCAGCCCAAGAAGTAAAATCAGGAGATAGGTCTATATGGGGGCTATACCAAAACATGGACCGATACTCACCATTTTTGACACACCTCTTTACGGTCCTAAAATACCTCTAGATTTCCAATTTCAGGCAAATTGGATAAAACCTACGGTTTCTATAAGCCCAAGAAATAAAATCGAGAGATCGGTCTATATGGGGACTATACCAAAAAGTGGACCGATACTCACCATTTTTGACACACTTCTTTGTGGTTCTAAAATACCTCTAGATTTCCAATTTCAGGCTAATTGGATAAAACCTACTGATTCTAGAAACCCAAGAAGTAAAATCGGGAGATCGGTCTATATGGGGGCTATACCAAAACATGGACCGATACTTACAATTTTTGACACACCTCTTTACGGCCCTAAAATACCTCTAGATTTCTAATTTCAGGTGAATTGGATAAAAACTACGGTTTTTATAAGCCCCAGACCCCAAATCGGTAAGTCCGTTTTAAATGGGACTATATCAAAACCTGGGCCGATATAGCCGATCTTCGAACTTGACCTGCCTGCGTACAAAAGACGAGTTTGTGCAAAATTTTTGTGATAAACGTTGATTCTTTACATGATGTTACACAAGTTCATAAAGACTAACTTCATAAAAAAAACTTCTTTCGTAGAACTTTTTTCTGTAAGAAAATATTCGATTTTATAAATTTTTTTAAATGTTACCTTTCGCCTGGACGAAGATTCAAACCGCGGACCATACAGTTTGTAAGCCAACACACTATCTATTGGGCATCTACGTAGTCCATTATTGTTATCTACAGGCAATTATCGCTATGGCCATTAACGCACAAGCAACGAAAACTGTTATATTTATATAGAATAGTTTTGGGCGCCCACGAGCCGATGTAGAGAAGCTTTATTTATTTTGCACTAAAGTAACCCGGCCCGCTTCGCTGCGCCTCCTAAAGCATATTCTCATTAACTTAGTGAACCATATCCATCGATCTGAAAACAAATTCGAAAAGATATGAACTCTTTTAAAGAGTAGGGTCAGGGGAAGTCTGCCACAAAAACTGAAGTACTTATTAATCACTCCATGGTTTCCACAAACGTGTCCCGTACATTTAAAAACAAGTATATACGGCCGCAAGTTCGGCCAGGCCGAATCTTATGTACCCACCACCATGGATTGCGTAGAAACTTCTACGAAAGACTGTCATCTACAATCGAATTACTTGGGTTGTGGTATCTTAAAACTTCTTATTCCTGCATGGTTGTTGGATACCATATACTAACATCACGTACCAAATTTCAAACGAATGGGAAGTATTTTGCTCTTCCAAGGGGCTCTGGAGGTCAAATCTGGGGATCGGTTTATATGGGGCCTATATATAATTATGGATCGATATCGACCAATTTTTGCATGGGAGTTTGAGGCCATAAATTAACACCACGTACCAAATTTCAACTGAATCAGATGAATTTTGGTCTTCCAAGAGGTTCCGGAGGTCAAATCTGGTGATCGGTTTATATGGGGGCTATATATAATTATGAGCCGATGTGGACCAATTTTTGCATGGTTGTTAGAGACCATATACTAACATCACGTACCAAATTTCAGCCATATCGGATGAAATTTGCTTCTCTTAGAGGCCTCGCAAGCCAAATCGGGGGATCGGTTTATATGGGGGCTATATATAATTATTGACCGATGTGGACCAATTTTTGCATGGTTGTTAGAGACCATATACTAACACCATGTACCAAATTTCAGCCGGATCGGATGAAATTTGCTTCTCTTTGGGGCCTCGCAAGCCAAATCGGGGGATCGGTTTATATGGGGGCTATATATAATTATGGACCGATGTGGACCAATTTTTGTATGGTTGTTAGAGACCATATACTAACACCATGTACCAAATTTCAGCCGGATCGGATGAAATTTGCTTCTCTTAGAGGCCTCGCAAGCCAAATTTTGGGGTCCGTTTATATGGGAGCTATACGTAAAAGTGGACCGATATGGCCCATTTGCAATACCATCCGACCTACATCAATAACAACTACTTGTGCCAAGTTTCAAGTCGATAGCTTGTTTCGTTCGGAAGTTAGCGTGATTTCAACAGACGGACGGACGGACGGACGGACGGACATGCTCAGATCGACTCAGAATTTCACCACGACCCAGAATATATATACTTTATGGGGTCTTAGAGCAATATTTCGATGTGTTACAAACGGAATGACAAAGTTAATATACCCCCCATCCTATGGTGGTGGGTATAAAAAAACAGACTACTTGCTTTTTCGTTTATATACAGTTTTATTAAGCTTTTTACTTAAACTGTGGAAAAATCATAAAATTATGTACAGAGTCCCAATTTATTGACAGTCCTCGACTTTCTACTTAAAAAAAAATCGGGCAAAAGGGAACCCCCCTCCTTCACTCCTCCCCGACCAGATAGCGTAAATTCACGTACCTTATATTCATTTCATAAACGACCCATCTTCACTATTCTTCTTCCCCAACCAGACATCGAAAAATCATGTAGCCTGTATAAATTTAATCATCTTCTCCGAAATTCAAGTAAATCGGAGAAGGTTAGATTTTGCCCTATTTTTGTAAAGGGACCAATTTTGAAAAAGTCGGGCAAGGGGGATGTCCCCCTCTCCCACCAGATATAAAAAGTGAGGTACCCTATTTTCACTACATGATTACCCTCTACGTTCTCCGAACATTTTTCATGTGAAAAAAATAAAATTATATTATAACAAAAGCAACTGCGGTGAATTCAAAATATAAAATTTTGCAATGTGCGCTGTATGTAAAAAAAGATTTTCCCACTTTTCCGTTGAAACTTTTCTGAAATTTTTGCTTTGCTATAAACCTCACGGAGCCCGAGACCTTTTCAACGAATGCAAAACCGTGGAAATCAGGTCGTGCGTTCTGGAGTTGCATCAGAGATGGCGTTGTATATAAAAAAAGAATTTCCCGCTTTTGCGTTCACACTTTTCTTGAATTTTCTTTGCTATAAACCTTACAGAGCCCGAGACCTTTCCAACGAATGCAAAGCAGTGGAAATCGGTTCATGCGTTCTGGAGTTAAAGCGTCAGGAAGGGAAACCCGACTTATTTTTATATATTAGATAAAACGTGTCGTGGGTTCAATCTCTGCTTCGACCCAACACCAAGAAGTTTTTTTACATATATTCCAAAAATGTTCGGAAGATTCTAAAAGGATGTTCTTGATATAAACGAAATGGACGGCGTTTTTTTAACAAAAATTATTTTTTTAATTGTAAAAATAAAAAATTTGTAGTAAAATATTTTTTTGGGCACACCTATTTTTGATCCTAAAAATCCTATAGATTTCCAGTTTAAGGACAATAGGATGAAAATATGGTGTCTAAAAGCTCAAGAAATCAAATCGGGACAATGTTTATGTGGGAGCTCTATCAAAACCTGAACCGATATAGTCCATCTTCATGTGCCGAATTTCGGCGCTATGAATATGGGCACCATGAAAATGAGCCCCACTTTGTCCGATGAAAATGTACCCCAATAATTATATGCGATATAACAACACGAAATTTTGATCATTTTTGGGCCGTATTTTATTTAATTTTTTTTTTGGGGTTGTACTACATAATCAAACTGGGCCCTAAAATTTCGTAATAAAATGGGCCCTAATATTTGTTGGGACCTGTTTTTTCTTTTATGGAAATCTCAAAAAATGCAATACAAACTAGTTGAATTTTCCTACGATGTAGTTCATTTTTTTCCCATAACACAGTTTACAGTTGCAAACAGATATGTCATATATGGTTCATATGGGTCCATGTTTTTATATTGGATCGGAAAATAAGAACGCAGATTGTTTCATTACAAAAATACAATATTTTTTTTTATGGAAGGCAAGGGGAGAAGAATTATTGTAGTAATGGGCCTGCATTTTTCTCACTGAAACGAAATCGCCCTTCCCAGAAAAAAATGAACTATTTTATGGGAAAAATGAACTACCTAGCTGATGCGAAAATTGAAATAAATTTTATTCACATTTTGAGATTTCCACTAAAAAACCAGAAAAGATGATTGCCTTGGTGTACTTTTTAGTTCTTTCTTATTATTTTTGGGGATTGTCCTTTAGTTCATATTGAACTTATGTGTACTGTCATTGAACTGATACCCACGTTTAGTTCATAAAATGTTTATGACATACGTTATTTAAAAAAAAAAAAAATTATTGAGCTGTAGAAAATTTCGAAAACTATAAAAAAAATTAATTACCGAAAATAAGAGTTTTGCAATAAAAATATGTTAAATTTAAAGTTATTTTTTCTGTGTTCTAATTCACCCTATTGTAAATTATTGTCGACACATCTCCAGTGTTTGAAGTCTACCACTAGTACGGCATAACGACAGAATATGAAACAAAATGAATACATTAACTTTACATTTTCAACTTGTTGGCATTCAGACATTTGGTTCTGTTGTTAGGCTTTACCCAAGTGTAATCGGGTTTCTTGTCTTTTTTTTTGAAGTCATTAAATTAAAGTTCTTTTGTTTGCAAAAATGAAAATTTTAGTTATTTGTCTTCATTTCTCTGCACCAACAAACAGGGACAATGACAGTAAAAGTTACACTTGAAAAGGCAAATGATTCACTTGAACTTGCCTTGAATAAGGGGGCACAACGGATAGTAATATTATTTGCTTTAAGAATTTAAGGATTTTTTTGTGTATACTTCAAGAACTAAAATGGGTGTAGTCGTAATGGAAGTAGATCACATGGCAGCATACCTTAATGTAGAACAGTTATCTGATTTTTATACCCACCAACATAATATGGTGATGGAGGTACAATAAATTTGCCATTCTGCTTCGCAACGTGGTTTTCTCGGCAGCTGAGAAAAGCTTAGTTGCCTCTGCGGTCATCGTAAGGCCCTTTTAAAAGCCTTTGAGACCACAAATTTTTCGTTGATATTCTTAAGTCAACATAACTTAACTATGTTCGGTTTTCGCGTTGAAATTTTCGAGGTTAATTTCTTCAACCAGTAATTCTTTACAACCCTTTAAAAAAGAATATTCGATCCAAATCCCAAAACAAATTCAAATTTTTTATATGAAAACTTCTTTTGGCCATATCTCCTAACCTAAACGTCCTAGAAAGGATGTTAGTTCTTAACAACAACTACAATTTAGATTTTTTCTTTTTTTTTATACATATTTGAAATATCCATCCAACTCCCCAAAAAAATGAAATTTTTATATGAAAAACTTCTTTTGGCCACATCTCCTTAAATATGCGTCCTAGAGCGAAAAGGACTTCAATTCGTGACCACCCCCAAAAAATTTGAAAAATCCACCCAAAACCTAAAAAAAATAAAATTTTTATATGAAAAACTTCTTTTGCCCATATCTCCTAAACTAAGCGTCCTAGAGCGAAAAGGACTTTAATTCGTGACCACCCCCAAAAAATTGAAAAATCCACCCAAAACCTAAAAAAAGTTGAAATTTTTATATGAAAAACTTATTTTGCCCATATCTCCTAAACTAAGCGTCCTAGAGCGAAAAGGACTTTAATTCGTGACCACCCCCAAAAACTTGAAAAATCCACCCAAAACCTAAAAAAATTGAAATTTTTATATGAAAAATTTATTTTTCCCATATCTCCTAAACTAAGTGTCCTAGAGCGAAAAGGACTTTGCCTCCCAGACTCCACCCTAATTCAAAAAAATTTAAATTTTTATATGAAAAACTTCTTTTGGTCATATCTCCTAAACTAAACGTCCTAAAGCGAAAAGGACTTTAATTCATGACCACCCCCAAAAAATTTGAAAAATCCACCCAAATCCTAAAAAATAAAATTTTTATATGAAAAATTTATTTTTCCCATATCTCCTAAACTAAGTGTCCTAGAGCGAAAAGGACTTTGCCTCCCAGACTCCACCCAAATCCTAAAAAAATTTAAATTTTTATATGAAAAACTTCTTTTGGTCATATCTCCTAAACTAAGCGTTCTAGAGCCAAAGGACATTAATTCGTGACTACCTCCCAAAAAATAGAAAAATCCAGCCAAAACCTAAAAAAATTGAAATTTTTATATGAAAAAGTTCTTTTGCCCATATCTCCTTAAATATGCGTCCTAGAGCGAAAAGGTCTTCAATTCGTGACCACCCCAAAAAATTGAAAAATCCACCCAAATCCTAAAAAATCAACATTTTTATATGAAAAACTTCTTTTCCCCATATCTCCTAAACTAATCGTCCTAGAGCGAAAAGGACTTTAATTGGTGACCGCCCCAAAAAATTGAAAATTCACCAAAACCCTAAAAAAATTGAAATTTTTATATGAAAAACTTCTTTTGGCCATATCTCCTAAACTAAGCGTCCTAGAGCGAAAAGGACTTTAATTCGGGACCAGCCTCAAAAAATTGAAAAAAAAAAAGTTGAAATTTTTATATGAAAAACTTCTTTTGCCCATATCTCCTAAACTAAGCGTCCTAGAGCGAAAAGGACTTTAATTCGTGACCGCCCCAAAAAAATTGAAAAATCCACCCAAACCCTAAAAAAATTGAAGTTTTTATATGAAAAACTTCTCCTTAAATATGCGTCCTAGAGCGAAAAGGACTTTAATTCGTGACCACCCCAAAAAGTTGAAAAATCCACCAAATCCTAAAAAATCAACATTTTTATATGAACAACTTCTTTTGGCCCTATCTCCTTAAATATGCGTCCTAGAGCGTAAAGGTCTTTAATTCATGACCACCTCCAAAAATTTGAAAAATCCACCCAAATCCTAAAAAAAATAAAGTTTTTATATGAAAAACTTATTTTTCCCATATCTCCTAAACTAAGCGTCCTAGAGCGAAAAGGACTTTGCCTCCCAGACTCCACCCAAATCCTAAAAAATTTTAAATTTTTATATGAAAAACTTATGTTGGTCATATCTCCTAAACTAAGCGTCCTAGAGCGAAAAGGACTTTAATTTGTGACCACCCCCAAAAAATTGAAAAGTCCTCCAAAATCCTAAAAAAATTTAAATTTTTATATGAAAAACTTCTTTTGGCCATATCTCCTAAACTAAGCGTTCTAGAGCCAAAGGACATTTAGTCGTGACCACCCCCAAAAAATTGAAAAAATCCAACCAAATCCTAAAAAATTTATTTTATTACATGAATAACTTCTTTTGGTCATATATCCTCATCTAAGCATCCTAGAGCGAAAAGGACGATAGATAATTCGTGACGACCTCCAAACAATTAAAAAATCCACCCAAATCCTAATAAATGTAAAATTTTATATGAAAAACTTCTTTTGTCTATATCTCCTTTTATATTCGTCCTAGTGAGAAAATGACTTTATTTTGTGACCACCCATAAAATATTGAAAACTCCACCCAAATCCTAAAAAAGATTGAAATTTTTATAAGAAAAATTTCGTTTGGTATATCTTGAGCGAAAATTCGTGACTACCGCCAAAACATTGAAAAGTGCACCCAAATCAAAAAAAAAAACAATTGAAATTTTTATATGAAAAACTTCTTGTGCTCATATCTCCTTAAATATGCGTCCTAGAGTGAAAGGGGCTTTAATTCGTCACCATCACCCAAAAATCAATAATAACCCCCAAATCCTGAAAAAATTTAATTTTTATATGAAAAACTTCTTCCAAAATTCCATCCAAATTGTAAAAAAATCAAATTTTTATATGAAACGCTTTTTTGGCCATATTACTATAAATATGTGTCCTAAAGCGAAGAGACGGTTAATTCGCTATTACACCCCCCAAAATTGGAAATTCTTGCTTTGGCTATATTTTCTAAACTAAGCGTGTAGTACGCGAAAAGGAATCAGAAACAAACCTATTTTTAAATTTTTAAATCTTTGGTATTATAGATCAAACAAGAACACAATGTCTCACATTACATATTAACAACGGTATTAGTTTGTCAATTCCCAACCAATACGTAGTTATTTTAGTGTAGTGTATCGGTAATGCTTACAGCTTCCCTTGCAAACACACAAAAGCAAAATCAACCATCTATAAGGCACTCGTACAAACTACCCAGCGGGAAATGGAAGCGACGTGGAATCGATGATGGAAGTGCTGTTCGGGTAGCAATAAGGCCTGGGCGCTGGATTACGTGTTCATTTCAAAATAACATTGGATTGGATTGGAGACCAAGGCCTTGCCTCTCGCTTCTATTCGTATGCCTTCTAGAGGTGGTGTCGTCGATGCCATGTTATCAGGCCTTCATACTAAGTACAAAAATCATGCCTTCCAAAGAAGGCGCTCAAAAAGGCCTGGACCGGAAGGCATAAAAGAAAGGGTGTAAAAATAAATATTTTGAAGGCAAGGTTGTCTATGAACTGAACATTTGCCCTCATACCTTTTACGTTAGAATTTAATTTGACTTACTTTTCCTATACAGTTTATCTTATTTTTGTGATTTTAATATTTACCTCAAGTGTATTTTTATTTTTCTGCTCCGTCGGGATTTGAACCGGGGTCCTCGTTATTGGTAGTCCTACACTCATCCACTGGCCTACGACACATTTATGTGATGTGGGCGCCAAAAGGAAAACTTAAGCTACACGTGAGGTCATTCCGCGTTCCCTTCTGTTGGAAGTGAACGTATAATGGGTATCGGATCTTTTATATGTTACAGAGAATGTCTTATAGAAGGACAAAGTTAGGAGTAACTAGACATAAGCAAATTAATAGCTTGGCAGCCAACAAAGAATGAGAATGGGATCATTGGTGGGTTCGAACAGATTCTACCATAGGCAAAGTTATAGATTTTTGTTATTATTAATTTTATTATTAATTATTTAGAAAGAATTATGTTTATTTATTTAACAGCACTATACAAATAAGTAAATACGACCGTAATGTCAGGCAGGCCGAGTCTTATGGACCATCCACCATGTATTACGAAGAAAGTTCTACTAAAGACAAGGTATCTTAAAACCTCTTAACATTGCCTTAATTTACATGGAGGTAGATGAAATACCTATATAAGCAAAATCAGTTCTTGATCGGTTAACATAAAATTTCCAATTTCGATTGGATCGTGCAGAAGCGCAGGAAATCAAATATGGAAATTGCTTAGGCCGATAGCCTCTAGTTGCTAGTGCCCGTATAAATAAGTTTATTGTAACATAATTTATAATTATAATAAATTAAATAATAAATAAATAATGGAAATTACGTTTTATGGAGGCTACATATATTTTTTTGACCGATATGGGCCACTTTTGCATCGTTGTTAGAGGCCAGTTACTAACACCACGTATCACATTTCAACTGGATCGAATGAATTTTTCACCTCCAGAAATAGCAGGAAATAAAATCGGGGGATCGCTTTGGACTAATGTTTGCCTCGTTGTTACAGGCCACGTATCAAATTTCCACCGGATGTGATAAAATTGTCTCCTCCAAGAGGATCGTGGGCTACACCTAAATGTGGTCCGATATAGCTCATTTGCAATACCATCCGACCTACATAAATGGTAGCTACTTGTACAAAGTATCCCGTCGCACAGTGGGGTATTTGACCCCCAAACTGGTATTAATTCAAGGGAACAAAACGTTTGCTCTAGTCAATAGTAGTATCTCTGTCAATTTTCAAAGAGATCGTGTCAGGTATATAAATAGCGCCCGTATATCTAATCGTCCGATTTGAGTTTATATCCCATATTACTCAGCCAATTTTTTGAAATTTTGAACAAACATTTTTTTTGAGTGGCAAGCACTTTTTCTATGTTTAGTTCAAACCTGATCGGAGTTATATATACCTCCCCATATTGATATGTAATAAAAAAAGTGCTATACTTTTTATTTTTTTAAATTTTTATTTTTCAAAAGCAAGGGAGAACAAACTATAGTAACCATGTAGAGATAAAACTGCACATATACAAAAAAAAAAAAAATTGAAAAAATCTATTTTATTTAAATTTTTTTAAATTAAAATCTATTTTATTTAAATTTAGTACACGAATCTTTGAAATGTTCGCACCTCTATCAAAGTTATAGGACCTTAAAATAAGGCCAATTTCACTTAATATAAAGAAGAAAAAAAATGATTTAAGTGAATAATCTTTTAATTAACTGTGATATTGAACCCTTGTATTAAAGACAAAAAACTTCAAATTAGGCTAATACTTATTTGGAGAATTTTGCATTTTTGGTTAAAAATTTAGTTGAAAACATGAAAATATTTGTTGCATTA
The DNA here is from genome assembly GCF_050003625.1 of Haematobia irritans. Classification (NCBI taxonomy): domain Eukaryota; kingdom Metazoa; phylum Arthropoda; class Insecta; order Diptera; family Muscidae; genus Haematobia; species Haematobia irritans. Next base: position 119,170,958 of record NC_134401.1, read on the forward strand.
AAATGTATTTTACAATTTGGATTTTTATTCGAAATTTATTTATATATAGCTGTATACCTGTGTTGATATATCGCAAAACGTGAACGAAAATTCAATAAATGAGACCTGTATCCTAGCTTTAAATTCACAGAGCCTAGATCTAGAGCTAGTTAGCTTCCAAAAAAGTGACTTTATATTAAAAAAACAATATCTCAGATTCAATAACGAAATCCTTAAGGAAAGGTCAAAAGATTTGATGTCAAATAAATTTTTCTGTGTGTATGCTCTCACAACAACATTACAAAACTGTATTATAACAACAACAACTAATATAGAAGACAAATAGAAATATCACGATCAAAACAAACGTAAAGGGTGATTCTTTTGAGGTTAGGATTTTCATGCATTAGTATTTGACAGATCACGTGGGATTTCAGACATGGTGTCAAAGAGAAAGATGCTCAGTATGCTTTGACATTTCATCATGAATAGACTTACGATCTGCCACAACGTCGAATTTTCAGTGAATGGGCCCTAGAAAAGTTGGCAGAAAATCCGTTTTTTATCGACAAATTTTGTTCAGCGATGAGGCTCATTTCTGGTTGAATGGCTACGTAAATAAGCAAAATTGCCGCATTTGGAGTGAAGAGCAACCAGAAGCCGTTCAAGAACTGCCCATGCATCCCGAAAAATGCACTGTTTGGTGTGGTTTGTACGCTGGTGGAATCATTGGACCGTATTTTTTCAAAGATGCTGTTGGACGCAACGTTACGGTGAATGGCGATCGCTATCGTTCGATGCTAACAAACTTTTTGTTGCCAAAAATGGAAGAACTGAACTTGGTTGACATGTGGTTTCAACAAGATGGCGCTACATGCCACACAGCTCGCGATTCTATGGCCATTTTGAGGGAAAACTTCGGAGAACAATTCATCTCAAGAAATGGACCGGTAAGTTGGCCACCAAGATCATGCGATTTGACGCCTTTAGACTATTTTTTGTGGGGCTACGTCAAGTCTAAAGTCTACAGAAATAAGCCAGCAACTATTCCAGCTTTGGAAGACAACATTTCCGAAGAAATTCGGGCTATTCCGGCCGAAATGCTCGAAAAAGTTGCCCAAAATTGGACTTTCCGAATGGACCACCTAAGACGCAGCCGCGATCAACATTTAAATGAAATTATCTTCAAAAAGTAAATGTCATGGACCAATCTAACGTTTCAAATAAAGAACCGATGAGATTTTGCAAAGTTTATGAGTTTTTTTTTAAAAAAAAGTTATCAAGCTCTTAACAAATCACCCTTTATAAAGTAAAACCAATGGAAAATATGTGGGTAAATTGATCTACAACTAACTATATGTCCAACTTAATCCAAAAAAATACTCAAATTTTAAGACATCGCCAGAAACGCTGTTTCGAATACAAAACTTCACTTTTCTACTGCTTTTTTTGTTCCTATGGTGGAGGGTATAAAGATATATCCTATTTTAAATACACTGGAAGGCGGGGAGGGATACTCATTTCCAAATTTCTGCCAAATGGATGAGAATAGCGCATTACATGCTCTAGAACTAAAATCAAGAACTATATCTAAATATAAATCATCTTGCGAAATAACAGCAAATTCTAGTTTTGATGCAAATCGGATTAAAACCGTGTCCTGTTAAAAATGTTGATATAAATGTTTGTTTGATGATTATATAAAAAAACTGAATTTTCGTTCTTATAACAACAATGTAGGGCCTTCTTTTTCCAATTCCAAAAGAAGGCACAGAATAATGTTTGCGGGCATTTTTTATAAAGGAAGTGCAAGGCATTTTAGCATGCATGATAGGAGAAGGCATATGGGAAGGTGTTAAGGATCCCAAAATCATGGGTTAAGAAGGCATGATTTTTGCGGTACTTCGCAATTTTCCCGCTGGGTATTGTTGTTTTTGGGGACTGTTGATCGCTTTTGTTTTTGTTTCTCACCAACACATACTCATTTCTGCTTTTGGAAAAAAAAATAAGAGTGAGGGTTAGAAACCACAAGTTTTGGAGGGAACTTTATTTCTTTATGAAATGTAACAGAAAAACATCCAAAAACATATCACATATCATACAAAAACAACAGTTGAATATTTTTCGATTAATTTTCGAATTGTTTCCTCGAAAAAGAACTGAGAAAAATCTTTATCGGCCACGATATCGTACAATGTGGTCAGGTCAGCATTTACAAACACATGAACATACCAGTATATCAAAAAGTAACAAAATCGAATTAGCCTAACAGTACACTTACCTATGATTGCAGTCCAGAAAATGGTCGATTTTAAAATTATTGCTATTTAAGAGCTCTAAGAGCTCCATACCAATTAATACCATCCATCATTTTTTTCCACGTTTGAATATAAAATTTATGCACTCTTGAGTAGAGTTCATATTTGCAAATAAGTAAAGCACATATAAAAAATCGCATAACCGAGAGGAATATAACGAAAAATTACGACGGCACTGTATAAATTATTAATCTCATGATTAGACACATTATTAAAGCACAAAATAACACGTAAAAAATTCAGTTAGGTGTAAAAAAATTAACACTGACAAACCCGAGTACGAAGTTAAAAGTTAAAATTGAACTTCTTGTCTAGATAGTCAAAAATAACCTGTTGAGTAAAGAGAGGACGCAGATATAAATCATATTCAACACAAATGGATAAAAATGGAAACTGACTTAGTTTTAGTTAGTGGGTATGACTGCGGGGAGAGAGAGAGAGAGAGACAGATAGGTATATGTATACCAACATGAGTAACAACCGTAAGCTTGCACATACACTAAGCCATGTGCGAAGAAATACACATTCGCGCACAACCAATAGAACACAATGTTCATACAAAAAGAATACATACAGATTACTATTCATTCATTCTGTAAACTGTATATTGTTTTTTTTGCAAATAAATTAGAAAACCCTCTTCTTCACTTTTTTAATTTCTTTTCAATGAATTTGGAATTTTAGCACACTTGTATATAATTTGCAAATCCATAGATAGAAATGGAAACTGACTTAGTTTAGTTTGTAGGTATGACTGCGGAGAGAGAGAGAGACAGATAGGTATATGTATACCAACATAAGTAACAACCGTAAGCTTGCACATACACTAAGCCATGTGCGAAGAAATACACATTCGCGCACAACCAATAGAACACAATGTTCATACAAAAAGAATACATACAGATTACTATTCATTCATTCTGTAAACTGTATATTGTTTTTTTTTTGCAAATAAATTAGAAAACCATCTTCTTCACTTTTTTAATTTCTTTTCATTGAATTTGGATTTTTTGCACACTTTTATATAATTTGCAAATCCATAGAGCACCAAAAAAATAGACTAACCGAGTAAACCGACAACCGTCTGCACCGTACAAAAGTAAAAACCGAACTACTAATTCTTCGACTGGATGCACAAAATTAACCGCGTGAGTAAAGAGAGGAAGCGGATATTATTCGCTTTCAACTCAAATGGATACAAACGGAAACTCTCTCAGTTTTAGTTTTTTGGTATGAGAGCGGGAGTAAGAAACAGAGAGACATATGTTTACAGTATTCAGTGCTCCAAATTTAGATGCCAATGTGTTGGCAGACCTAATAAATGTGAGAGTCATAATCCACAATTTTGGCGAGAACTTTATTCTTTGTGGAGAGTAAAAAACAAACAACCGTAAGCAATGCTGCCGCTACTACTTCGATCGAAGTATTTTGCTTCATTTTCACAAAATTTACTTCGTCACTCCTTCTTCCAAAAATCTGCTTCACTTTTTGTTCTGCTTAAAATTTTTAATTTTTTTATTTTTTTTTTACGATGAACATAGCGGTTTTAATCATTGAATTATTAACCGATGTGGACCAATTTTTGCATAGGTGTTAGAGACCACATACTTACACCATGTACCAAATTTCAGCCGGATCGGATGAAATTTGGTTCTCTTAGAGGCTCCGCAAGCCAAATCGGGGGATCAGTTTATATGGGGGCTATATATAATTATGGACAGATGTGGACCAATTTTTACATGATTGTTAGAGATCATATGCTGAAACCATGTACCAAATTTCAGCTGGATCGAATGAAATTTGCTTCTCTTAGAATCCCCGCAAGCTAAATTTGAGGGTCCGTTTATATGAGGGCTATACGTAAAAGTGGACCGATATGGCCCATTTGCAATACCATCCGACCTATATCAATAACAACTACTTGTGCCAAGTTTCAAGTCGATAGCTTCTTTCGTTCGGAAGTTAGCGTGATTTCAACAGACGCACGGACGGAGGGACATGCTCAGATCGACTCAGAATTTCACCCAGAATATATATACTTTATGGGGTCTGAGAGCAATATTTCGATGTGTCACAAACGGAATGACAAAGTTAATATACCCCCATCCTATGGTGGAGGGTATAATAAAATGAATTCTATTGTTTTGTTTTCAAAAATGTATGCTACTTCAATTTTATTCAATCTACTCCACTTTTTTCCAAAATCTACTTCACTCAATTTTTCACTAGCGGCAGCACTGACCGTAAGCTTGCACATACACAAAGCCATTTGCGAAAAAATACCCATTCGAGTACACCCGATACAAAAACATGTACATACAAATAGAATACATGTAGATAGATTACTATTAGACAGAATGAACCGATTTTCTTTGGAAATAAATTAAAAAACAAATTTTCTCACTTTTTTAATTAATTTCCAACGAATTTGGATTTTTTGCATATAATTTGCAAATCAATAGAGCACGAAAGTGAGAATAGCCCGACAACCGTCCGCGCAGTACGAAAGCAAAAATCGAACTACTGGTTTCTTGACTGAATACACAAAATTAAGCGAAGAGAGGATGCGGATATAACTTGTAATCAACTCAGTTGGATAAAAAGAGAAACTCGGTAAGCTTGAGCTTGTAAGCAAGATAGAGAAAGAGCACAAAAGTAGAGTATTTTCACACTTGTGCTCGTATTTGTTTTATATTGTAGTTTTTTTTATGTTTTCTGGTGGATATTTCTTTTATGCATACAGTTTACGGAACGATAAAGATAATTGATTTGTACTTGTTTTTGTTGTTGTTTATTATTTTTTTTTTTTTTTTGAACGTCCCTAAAATAACGCAAGTTTACCAATTTCAGGCATATGGGAGAACCGAGTTATTACTTCGGCGTCAGAAGTAGAATTTTGGTTTGTACCAGGCCGATCTCTCGATTTAATTTCTTGAGGACATGGAATCTGCAAATTTTATTTTTTTGCTTGAAATTCGACACTAGAAGTATTTAAGGTCCATAAAGATATATGCCAAATTTGGTATACATTTCTTGGACCCATGGAAACAGCAATTTTCTCTTTTTCTTGCACGCTTAAACGAGATGTTTAAGATTTCTGTAAAATGTTTATTTATAAACCTAGAATCTGATGTAGTCTCCATTTCTAGAGTAGAAAAAAATCAAAACAAACTAAATAAGGGATTTCACATGATCTCCCAGTAAGCAGCCTTCTTAACGAAATACAACTTTCTACTTCATCCACATCCGTTAAATTCAAATATGTAAAGCTTTAACTTAAGATCCAAGCGTTGCCAAAAGTTACAAAATTGCATCCTACGACTAAGCACTGTTATCGAAAACTTGCATGCGGTTTTATATACAATATTCAGTTCACAAACCATACATTCGTTAAATATGAATAAATAAAGCTATAACAAGTGTAATAAACTAACATCCTAAAAGTAGGCGACAGAATTACACTCTTTGTGTTTTATCTTGCAACCATCACTAAAATATTATCTACATCTTTGAACATATCTATCAGAGAACGGCTGCGATCTACCGCAACCGACCAGTGTATTTAGTAAACACCAATATTTGCAATCTTAAAACACCAATTGGTAAAAAAAATTCAACCACCAATATCCAATGCAACCAACGACTATCGGTGTTTGTTAGTATGAATGTTGGTCTCTCGAAAACACCGTAGTAAACCAATCACACAAATTGGTTACCCATATCTCTGCAGTTTGGTATTCTCTTATTTGGTAATCTCTCAATTCTCTTGAGCTAATGCCAACTGCTGGTAATTGTTGTTGTTGAGTGCAATCACACTTAAGTGCCACTCTCGTTTTTTGTTTACCGAACGTTGTTACGATGTCGATTAGTTTAAGATTGCAAGACACTGCATACGAACATTGTTATATATACTACTGGTGTTTTTATTCTCGCATTTGTATCAATTTAAAATATCGCATGGTAATTGGTGTCTTACTCACTGCCACCGACATTTTGTGGGTAAGATTACAATACGAAAATTGCAATTCTCTGATCTCTATCTCTATATAAATAAAAATGATGTGTCCGACCGATTTTATTCAAATTGTATATGCATGATCTATGGGCCATGAGGAATGTTTCTGTATAGTTTGAAGCAAAGACAATAAAGTTAGGAACATAGGAAATTGGCTACTGGCTACATTTATGGTGTTATACGATAAGTATTGACATAGTATTACAATGCAAATAAAAAGAAATTAAGTGCACGAAATAAATTTCCATAAAGGGGAAAATGTATTTCTTTGTTTTTGCCTAAAATTTAACATTGTTTCATTACGAAAATTAAGTTTTTCATTTGAAAAACAAGTGAGGAAAGTCTAAAGTCGGGCGGGGCCGACTATATTATACCCTGCACCACTTTGTATATCTAAATTTTCGATACCATATCACATCCGTTAAATGTGTTGGGGGCTATATATAAAGCTTTGTCCCAAATACATACATTTAAATATCACTCGATCTAGACAGAATTTGACTTCTACAAAATCTATAGACTGAAAATTTAAGTCGGCTAACGGTGGAACACAATGTTAGTAAAAAAATATATGGGAAACATTGAAATCTGAAGCAATTTTAAGGAATCTTCGCAAAAGTTTATTTATGATTTATTGCTCGATATATATGTATTAGAAGTTTAGGAAAATTAGAGTCATTTTTACAACTTTTCGTCTAAGCAGTGGCGATTTTACAAGGAAAATGTTGGTATTTTGAAAATTTTTGTCCAAATCAGAAAAACATATATATGGGAGCTATATCTAAATCCGAACCGATTTCAACCTAATTTGGCACGAATAGCAACAATGCTAATTCTACTCCCTGTGCAAAATTTCAACTAAATCGGAGCAAAAAATTAGCCTCTGTGGTCATATGAGTGTAAATCGGGCGAAAGCTATATATGGGAGATATATCTAAATCTGAACCGATTTCAACCAAATTTGGCACGCACAGCTACAATGCTAATTCTACTCCCTGTGCAAAATTTCAATTAAATCGGAGTAAAAGATTGGCCACTGTTGTCATATGAGTGTAAATCGGGCGAAAGTTATATATGGGAGCTATATCTAAATCCGAACCGATTTCAACCAAATTTGGCACACATCACTACAATGCTAATTCTACTCCCTGTGCAAAATTTCCACTAAATCGGAGCAAAAAATTGGCCTCTGTGGTCATTTGAGTGTAAATCGGGCGAAAGCTATATATGGGAGCTATATCTAAATCTGAACCGATTTCCACCAAATTTAACACACATACCTATAATGCTAATTCTACTCCCTGTGCAAAATGTCAACTAAATCGAAGCAAAAAATTGGCCTCTGTGGTCATTTGAGTGTAAATCGGGCGAAAGCTATATATGGGAGCTATATCTAAATCTGAACCGATTTCCACCAAATTTAACACACATACCTATAATGCTAATTCTACTCTCTGTGCAAAATTTCAACTAAATCGAAGCAAAAAATTGGCCTATGTGGGCAAATGAGTGTAAATCGGGCGAAAGCTATATATGGGAGCTATATGTAAATCTGAACCGATTTGGATGATATTTTGCAAGTTTTTCCAGACTCATAAAATATTCGGATGTACGGAATTTGAGGAAGATCGGTTGATATACACGCCAACTATGACCAGATCGGTGAAAAATATATATGGCAGCTATATCTAAATCTCAACCGATTTTTTCCAAAATCAATAGGGATCGTCTTTGAGCCGAAACAGGACCCTATACCAAATTTTAGAACAATCGGACTAAAACCGCGAGCTGTACTTTGCACACAAAAATACATCAACAGACAGACAGACGGACAGACAGACAGACATCGCTAAATCGACTCAGAATTTAATTCTAAGACGATCGTTATACTAAACGATGGGTCTCAGACTTTTCCTTCTTGGCGTTACATACAAATGCACAAACTTATTATACCCTGTACCACAGTAGTGGTGAAGGGTATAATGAAGACGAAAAACAAATAAAAAAATTACAAATATGTATGGAACTAACATGGTAAATGCAACATTTGGTATGACGCAAGCCAATTTCCTATCTTCCTAAAGTTTATTGTCTTCGGTTTGAAGTTCGTCCAATAGACGTGCAATATTTAGTTCGTCTTTTGCACCGAAACTCAAGAACTACTAATATTGACCAAACTTTATGCGCATGACCGTGAGAAGTAGGTCGTATGGTATTGAAAATGGGTCATATCGAACCACTTTTACGTATAGCCCCCATATAAACCGATCCCCACATTTGGATTGCGAATCCACTTGGAGGAGCAAATTTCATCTGATTCTTTTGAAATTTACTTTGATAAGACAAGACTAAAAAATTGTAATTCCGTTGCCTACTTTTAGGATGTTAGTTTATTACACTTGTTTTAAAAGTTTAATTTATTCTTTTTACCGATTGTTTGGTTTGTAAACAGGATATTGTATATCAAACCGGTTGCAAGTTTTCGATAACAGTGCCTAGTCTAAGGATGCCAGCTTATAACTTGTGGCAACGCTTGGATCTTAAAGCTTTACATATTTGAATTTTAAGGATGTGGATGAAGTAGAAAGTTGTATTTTGTTTAGAGGACAGCTTACCGGGCGGTCATGTAAAATCCCTTATTTAGTTTGTTTTGACTGTTTTCTACTCTACATTAGATTCTAAATTTATTAAAATCATTTTACAGAAATCATAACATCTCGTTTAAGCGTTCAAAAACATCCGATGAAATAACAACCATAACAGGTTGGCTGATAAGTCCCCAGTCTGACACATAGATGGCGTCGCTAGTATTAAATGCATATTATTGTTATATAGTACCAACCTTCAAATGATTCGTCTCAAAATTTGACGTCTGTAAGTCAATTAGTTTGTGAGATAGAGCGTCTTTTGTGAAGCAACTTTTGTTATTATGAAAAAAATGGAAAAAAGGAATTTCGTGTTTTGATAAAATACTGTTTTCTGAAGGGGAAAAATACGGTGGAAGCAAAAACTTGGCTTGATAATGAGTTTCGGGACTCTGGTCCCAGGGAAATCAACAATAATTGATTGGTATGCAAAATTCAAGCGTTGTGAAATGAGCACGGAGGACGGTGAACGCTGTGGACGCCCAAAAGAGGTGGTTACCGAAGAAAACATCAAAAAAATCCACAAAATGATTTTGAATGACCGTAAAATGAAGTTGATCGAGATAGCAGAGGCCTTAAAGATATCAAAGGAACGTGTTGGTCATATCATTCATCAATATTTGGATATGCGGAAGCTTTGTGCAAAATGGGTGCCGCGCGAGCTCACATTTGACCAAAAACAACAACGTGCTGATGATTCTGAGCGGTGTTTGCAGCTGTTAACTCGTAATACACCCGAGTTTTTCCGTCGATATGTGACAATGGATGAAACATGGCTTCATCACTACACTCCTGAGTCCAATCGACAGTCGGCTGAGGGGACAGCGACCGGTGAATAGTCTCCGAAGCGTGGAAAGGCTCAAAAATTCGCTGGCAAAGTAATGACCTCTGTTTTTTGGGATGCGCATGGAATAATTTTTATCGATTATCTTGAAAAGGGGAAAACCATCAACAGTGACTATTATATGGCGTTATTGGAGCGTTTGAAGGTCGAAATCGCGGCAAAACGGCCCCATATGAAGAAGAAAAAAGTGTTGTTCCACCAAGACAACGCACCGTGCCACAAGCCATTGAGAACGATGGCAAAAATTCATGAATTGGGCTTCGAATTGCTTCCCCACACACTGTATGCTCCAGATCTGGCCCCCAGCGACTTTTTCTTGTTCTCAGACCTCAAAAGGATGCTCGTAGGGAAAAAATTTGGCTGCAATGAAGAGGTGATCGCCGAAACTGAGGCCTATTTTGAGGCAAAACCGAAGGAGTACTACCAAAATGGTATCAAAAAATTGGAAGGTCGTTATAATCGTTGTATCGCTCTTGAAGGGAACTATGTTGAATAATAAAAACGAATTTTGACAAAAAAATTGTGTTTTTCTTTGTTAGACCGGGGACTTATCAGCCAACCTGTTATATGGCCAAAAGTTCGGCCAGGCCGTATCTTAAATACCCAGCTTCATGGAACGCATACAATAGTTTTTTTTTTACTTTAATATATCTCGTTTTAAATGGTACGGATAAATTTGAAATTTGTAACATTCGGTTTTAGGAACATTTTTAATTATAGAGAGAATCTTATATGGTTTTCTATCCCAAATAACCGTCTATTGCATAAATCTACAGAATTATACAAAACGGTTATTGATCCCAATGGATAATTTTAATCAGTTTACATGTAGGCTAAATTAAAATAAACACTTATATTAGTTATATTTAGTGTTCTTTAAGTGTCCAAAATATAGGGAGAAAATTGCTCTTTCCATGGGCCCAAGAAATCAAATTGGGAGATAAATCCGATCAAAACCTGGACTGATATATACCATATTTGGCATATATCTTTATAGATCTTAAATACTTCTAGTTTCGAATTTCAAGCAAAAAAATAAAATTTGTAGCTTCCAACTCCTCGAGAAATCAAATCGAGTGATCGAACAAACCCAAAATCTACTTCTTACGCCACCATGAATCAAATATTATAGTTTCCTTTGAAATTTCAGGGGGTTTGATGACAGATATTCTCCCAAGCAGAGCAGTTCAACCAGTGCACTTCCCGAAGATAAATTTAAAGATTTTACCCATGAAGACTAGATCAGATTCTAGATTTATAAGAACAATATTTGTTTGAGTTTTAGAGGAATCATTAACATCTCTTGTAAGTGTGCAAGAAAATGATGAAATATATCCTTGATTTGAAATCTAAAATTAGTAATTTTTTCCCCCATCATTTAAATGATTACGAGAAGTAAAATCTGGAAATTTTACATGCAGTGTCAAGCAATTTTTATAATCAGTGCGCTCTTACCAAATGGACCGATAAAAACTATACACGTTTTTGTGAGTCTAAAATACCAGTATATTTACAATTTCAGACAAATTGGATAAAAACTACGATTCCTACACAGAAAAAATATCACCAAAAAATTTTCAATTAAAAAATTAATTGAAGTTGAAAATTTTTTCAATTAATAAGTTAATTGATACAATTAACTTTTTAATCATGATAGAAACATTAAGTTAATTAAGTCAATGATTCAAAATTTTAAAATTTTTAATTAAAAAATTAATTGATACAATTAACTTTTTAATCAAATTCGGAAGACTAATTCAGTTAAAAAAAGTGCTGATTTTTGTTTTTAATTTTTAATTAAAAATGTATTTCAAACAATCATTTGTTAATCCAAATAAAAATTTAATTGAATCAATTAAAAAATTAATTGAAATTTGCTAAAAAAAATCAATTAATTTTTTAATCAAGAATTTTTTCTATGCCCAATTAAAACTGTGATACTATCATTTTCGTGATTGAAGACATTTCAATTAAAAAATTAATTGGATCAATTAATTTGGTGATTGAACAAGAAAAAAAATTTGTGTGTAGAAAACCAAGGAGTTAAATCGGGAGATACTCACCATTGTCGGCACACCTCTTTATGGTCCTAAAATACCTCTAGATTTCCAATTTCAGTTAAATTGGTTAAACACTACGGTTTCTATAAGCCCAAGACTCCAAATCGGGAGGTCGGTTTATATGGGGACTATATCAAAACCTGGACCGATATAGCCCATCTTCGAACTTGACTTGCCTGCAAACAAAAGAAAGTTTGTGCAAAATTTCAGCACGACTGCTCCATTATTGAAGACTGTAGCGTGATTACAACAGACAGACAGACAGACGGGCATGGTTATATCGTCTTAGTATTTCTCCCTGATCAAGAATATATATACTTTATAGGTCGGAAATCGATATTTCGATGTGTTACAAACAGAATGACAAACTTATTATACCCCCGTCACCATTCTATGGTGGTGGGTATAAAAAAAATACAAAAAAAAAAAACAAATACAAGCACAATTCTAAAAATACTCTACTTTTGTGCTCTTTCTCTATCTTGCTTACAAGCTCAAGCCGAGTTTCTCTTTTTATCCAACTGAGTTGATTACAAGCGGATATACCGCAAATTCTCTTCGCTTAATTTTGTGTATTCAGTCAAGAAACCAGTAGTTCGATTTTTGCTTTCGTACTGCGCGGACGGCTGTCGGGTTATTCTCACTTTCGTGCTCTATTGATTTGTAAATAATAATCAAAAAATCCAAATTCGTTGGAAATTAATTAAAAAAATTTGTTTTCTAATTTATTTCCAAAGAAAATCGGTTCATTCTGTCTAATAGTAATCTATCTACATGTATTCTATTTGTATGTACATGTTTTTGTATCGGGTGTACTCGAATAGTATTTTTTCGCAAATGGCTTTGTGTATGTGCAAGCTTACGGTTGTTTGTTTTTTACTGTCCACAAAGAATAAAGTTCTCGCCAAAATTGTGGATTATGACTCTCACCTTTATTAGGTCTGGTCCCAGGGAAATCAACAATAATTGATTGGTATGCAAAATTCAAGCGTTGTGAAATGAGCACGGAGGACGGTGAACGCTGTGGACGCCCAAAAGAGGTGGTTACCGAAGAAAACATCAAAAAAATCCACAAAATGATTTTGAATGACCGTAAAATGAAGTTGATCGAGATAGCAGAGGCCTTAAAGATATCAAAGGAACGTGTTGGTCATATCATTCATCAATATTTGGATATGCGGAAGCTTTGTGCAAAATGGGTGCCGCGCGAGCTCACATTTGACCAAAAACAACAACGTGCTGATGATTCTGAGCGGTGTTTGCAGCTGTTAACTCGTAATACACCCGAGTTTTTCCGTCGATATGTGACAATGGATGAAACATGGCTTCATCACTACACTCCTGAGTCCAATCGACAGTCGGCTGAGGGGACAGCGACCGGTGAATAGTCTCCGAAGCGTGGAAAGGCTCAAAAATTCGCTGGCAAAGTAATGACCTCTGTTTTTTGGGATGCGCATGGAATAATTTTTATCGATTATCTTGAAAAGGGGAAAACCATCAACAGTGACTATTATATGGCGTTATTGGAGCGTTTGAAGGTCGAAATCGCGGCAAAACGGCCCCATATGAAGAAGAAAAAAGTGTTGTTCCACCAAGACAACGCACCGTGCCACAAGCCATTGAGAACGATGGCAAAAATTCATGAATTGGGCTTCGAATTGCTTCCCCACACACTGTATGCTCCAGATCTGGCCCCCAGCGACTTTTTCTTGTTCTCAGACCTCAAAAGGATGCTCGTAGGGAAAAAATTTGGCTGCAATGAAGAGGTGATCGCCGAAACTGAGGCCTATTTTGAGGCAAAACCGAAGGAGTACTACCAAAATGGTATCAAAAAATTGGAAGGTCGTTATAATCGTTGTATCGCTCTTGAAGGGAACTATGTTGAATAATAAAAACGAATTTTGACAAAAAAATTGTGTTTTTCTTTGTTAGACCGGGGACTTATCAGCCAACCTGTTATATGGCCAAAAGTTCGGCCAGGCCGTATCTTAAATACCCAGCTTCATGGAACGCATACAATAGTTTTTTTTACTTTAATATATCTCGTTTTAAATGGTACGGATAAATTTGAAATTTGTAACATTCGGTTTTAGGAACATTTTTAATTATAGAGAGAATCTTATATGGTTTTCTATCCCAAATAACCGTCTATTGCATAAATCTACAGAATTATACAAAACGGTTATTGATCCCAATGGATAATTTTAATCAGTTTACATGTAGGCTAAATTAAAATAAACACTTATATTAGTTATATTTAGTGTTCTTTAAGTGTCCAAAATATAGGGAGAAACTTGCTCTTTCCATGGGCCCAAGAAATCAAATTGGGAGATAAATCCGATCAAAACCTGGACTGATATATACCATATTTGGCATATATCTTTATAGATCTTAAATACTTCTAGTTTCGAATTTCAAGCAAAAAAATAAAATTTGTAGCTTCCAACTCCTCGAGAAATCAAATCGAGTGATCGAACAAACCCAAAATCTACTTCTTACGCCACCATGAATCAAATATTATAGTTTCCTTTGAAATTTCAGGGGGTTTGATGACAGATATTCTCCCAAGCAGAGCAGTTCAACCAGTGCACTTCCCGAAGATAAATTTAAAGATTTTACCCATGAAGACTAGATCAGATTCTAGATTTATAAGAACAATATTTGTTTGAGTTTTAGAGGAATCATTAACATCTCTTGTAAGTGTGCAAGAAAATGATGAAATATATCCTTGATTTGAAATCTAAAATTAGTAATTTTTTCCCCCATCATTTAAATGATTACGAGAAGTAAAATCTGGAAATTTTACATGCAGTGTCAAGCAATTTTTATAATCAGTGCGCTCTTACCAAATGGACCGATAAAAACTATACACGTTTTTGTGAGTCTAAAATACCAGTATATTTACAATTTCAGACAAATTGGATAAAAACTACGATTCCTACACAGAAAAAATATCACCAAAAAATTTTCAATTAAAAAATTAATTGAAGTTGAAAATTTTTTCAATTAATAAGTTAATTGATACAATTAACTTTTTAATCATGATAGAAACATTAAGTTAATTAAGTCAATGATTCAAAATTTTAAAATTTTTAATTAAAAAATTAATTGATACAATTAACTTTTTAATCAAATTCGGAAGACTAATTCAGTTAAAAAAAGAGCTGATTTTTGTTTTTAATTTTTAATTAAAAATGTATTTCAAACAATCATTTGTTAATCCAAATAAAAATTTAATTGAATCAATTAAAAAATTAATTGAAATTTGCTAAAAAAATCAATTAATTTTTTAATCAAGAATTTTTTCTATGCCCAATTAAAACTGTGATACTATCATTTTCGTGATTGAAGACATTTCAATTAAAAATTAATTGGATCAATTAATTTGGTGATTGAACAAGAAAAAAAATTTGTGTGTAGAAAACCAAGGAGTTAAATCGGGAGATACTCACCATTGTCGGCACACCTCTTTATGGTCCTAAAATACCTCTAGATTTCCAATTTCAGTTAAATTGGTTAAACACTACGGTTTCTATAAGCCCAAGACTCCAAATCGGGAGGTCGGTTTATATGGGGACTATATCAAAACCTGGACCGATATAGCCCATCTTCGAACTTGACTTGCCTGCAAACAAAAGAAAGTTTGTGCAAAATTTCAGCACGACTGCTCCATTATTGAAGACTGTAGCGTGATTACAACAGACAGACAGACAGACGGGCATGGTTATATCGTCTTAGTATTTCTCCCTGATCAAGAATATATATACTTTATAGGTCGGAAATCGATATTTCGATGTGTTACAAACAGAATGACAAACTTATTATACCCCCGTCACCATTCTATGGTGGTGGGTATAAAAAAAATACAAAAAAAAAAAAAACAAATACAAGCACAATTCTAAAAATACTCTACTTTTGTGCTCTTTCTCTATCTTGCTTACAAGCTCAAGCCGAGTTTCTCTTTTTATCCAACTGAGTTGATTACAAGCGGATATACCGCAAATTCTCTTCGCTTAATTTTGTGTATTCAGTCAAGAAACCAGTAGTTCGATTTTTGCTTTCGTACTGCGCGGACGGCTGTCGGGTTATTCTCACTTTCGTGCTCTATTGATTTGTAAATAATAATCAAAAAATCCAAATTCGTTGGAAATTAATTAAAAAAATTTGTTTTCTAATTTATTTCCAAAGAAAATCGGTTCATTCTGTCTAATAGTAATCTATCTACATGTATTCTATTTGTATGTACATGTTTTTGTATCGGGTGTACTCGAATAGTATTTTTTCGCAAATGGCTTTGTGTATGTGCAAGCTTACGGTTGTTTGTTTTTTACTGTCCACAAAGAATAAAGTTCTCGCCAAAATTGTGGATTATGACTCTCACCTTTATTAGGTCTGCCAACACATTGACATCTAAATTTGGAGCATTGAATATTGTATACATATGTCTCTCTGTTTCTTACTCGCGCTCTCATACCAAAAAAACTAAAACTAAGAGAGTTTCCGTTTTTATCCATTTGAGTTGATGGCGAATTATATCCGCTTCCTCTCTTTACTCACGCGGTTAATTTTGTGCATCCAGTCGAAGAATTAGTAGTTCGGTTTTTACTTTTGTACGGTGCAGACGGTTGTCGGTTTACTCGGTTAGTTTATTTTTTTGGTGCTCTATGGATTTGCAAATTATATACAAGTGTGCAAAAAATCCAAATTCAATGAAAAGAAATTAAAAAAGTGAAGAAGATGGTTTTCTAATTTATTTGCAAAAAAAAAACAATATACAGTTTACAGAATGAATGAATAGTAATCTGTATGTATTCTTTTTGTATGAACATTGTGTTCTATTGGTTGTGCGCGAATGTGTATTTCTTCGCACATGGCTTAGTGTATGTGCAAGCTTACGGTTGTTACTCATGTTGGTATACATATACCTATCTGTCTCTCTCTCTCTCTCTCTCTCTCTCTCCGCAGTCATACCCACAAACTAAAACTAAGTCAGTTTCGGTTTCTATCCATTTGAGTTGAATATGATTTATATCCGCGTCCTCTCTTTACTCAACAGGTTATTTTTGACTATCTAGACAAGAAGTTGAATTTTAATTTTTAACTTCGTACTCGGGTTTATCAGTGTTATTTTTTTTTACGCCTATCTGAATTTGAAATAACGTGTTATCTTGTGCTTTAATAATGTGCCTAATCATGAGATTAACAATTTATACGAAGTAAGATCTTGTACAGTGTCGTCGTAATTTTTCGTTAAATCCCTCTCGGTTATGCGATTTTGTATATGTGCTTTACTTATTTGCAAAGTTAAACTCTACTCGAGAGTGCAGTGCATACATTTTATATTCAAATGTGGTAGGAGCTCTTAGAGTTTTATATTGCAATAATTTTAAAATCGACCATTTTCTGGGCTGCAATTAGAGGTGAGTAAAATTGTTTTTTATTGTTTTTTTATTAGTAGACCAGTTAATTTTTTTATTAGTAGACCAGTTAGAAAAAAATAAAATGACATATGCAGAACATTTGTCAGTGGTTTGTACATAGGCGTAGGAAGGCGTAGGAAGGCCTTTGGGGAGGAGGCTTAGACCCCCCAGAAAAAGTTTAGCTCCCCAAGAATTTGAAAATCTATTTACGATTTCCATTGTTTTTAAAATAGTAATTGATATTAAAACTATTCATAAATGTATATCTTAATAACGCTGCAAAAAAGCGTCGCCAAAACGTAGTGAAAAAATTGGCGCTTCAGCAATGAATTTCACATGGGCATGTCATAGAACGGATGTCCACCATTCCAACAGCCGCTGCACTGAATTTGCATCACTTCTTATGGTGCTATCCGAATTCAGTGTTTTTAATGTGTATTAAAAAGGTTTGTAGTATTTTCCCAAGTAAATAATTTTTATAATTTTTTATGATTTTTAATGCATTGTAACGCTTGTCTAAAACGTTTGACCTCGAATATTTTTAAAAATTATCGATTTTTCTGTAATCGATTTACCATTTCCATTTATTCTTACTCTTTTTTGGACTTATTTAAACAAAAAAATCAACCAAAAAAGAGTTATAAAAAACTGAATTACAAAAACTTCCTGTGTAGTTAAAATAATCAACTTCTTTGAAGGACTTTAATTCGTGACCGCCCCCACAAAATTGAAAAATCCACCCAAAATTTAAAAAATGAAATTTTTATATGAAACACATCTTTTGCCCATATCTCCTAAACTAAGCGTCCTAGAGCGAAAAGAACTTTACTTCGTGACCGCCCCAAAAAAATTGAAAAATCCACGCCAAACCTTAAAAAAAAATTAATTTTTATATGAAAAACGTCTTTTGCCCATATCTCCTAAACTAAGCGTCCTAGAGCGAAAAGACTTTAATTCGAGGCCATCCCCAAAAAATTTAAAAAATCCGCCCAAATCCTAAAAAATTTAAATTTTTATATGAAAAATTTTTTTTGCCAATATTTCTTTAAATATGAGTCCTAGAGCGAAAAGGACTTTAATTCGTGACCACCCCCAAAAAATTGAAAAATCCACCCAAAACCTAAAAAAATTGAAATTTTTATATGAAAAACTTCTTTTGCCCATATCTCCTAAACTAAGCGTCCTGGAGCGAAAAGGACTTTAATTCGTGACCACCCCCAAAAAATTGAAAAATCCTAAAAAAATTGAAATTTTTATATGAAAAACTTCTTTTGCCCATATCTCCTAAACTAAGCGTCCTAGAGCGAAAAGGACTTTAATTCGTGAATACCCCAAAAAATTTAAAAATCCACCCAAAACCTAAAAAAATTTAAATTTTTATATGAAAAACTTCTTTTGCCCATATCTCCTAAACTAAGCGTCCTAGAGCGAAAAGGACTTTAATTCGTGACCACCCCAAAAAATTGAAAAATCCACCCAAAACCTAAAAAAATTGAAATTTTTATATGAAAAACTTCTTTTGCCCATATCTCCTTAAATATGCGTTCTAGAGTGAAAAGGACTTTAATTTGTGCCCACCCCCAAAAAATTAAAAAATCCACCCAAAACCTAAAAAAATTGAAATTTTTATATCAAAAACTTCTTTTGCCCATATCTCCTAAACTAAGCGTCCTAGAGCGAAAAGGACTTTAATTCGTGACCACCCCCAAAAAATTGAAAAATCCACCCAAAACCTAAAAAAATTGAAATTTTTATATGAAAAACTTCTTTTGCCCATATCTCCTAAACTAAGCGTCCTAGAGCGAAAAGGACTTTAATTCGTGACCCCCCCCCCAAAAATTGAAAAATCCACCCAAAACCTAAAAAAATTGAAATTTTTATATGAAAAACTTCTTTTGCCCATATCTCCTAAACTAAGCGTCCTAGAGCGAAAAGGACTTTAATTCGTGACCACCCCAAAAAATTGAAAAATCCACCCAAAACCTAAAAAAATTGAAATTTTTATATGAAAAACTTCTTTTGCCCATATCTCCTTAAATATGCGTTCTAGAGCGAAAAGGACTTTAATTCGTGACCACCCCCAAAAAATTGAAAAATCCACCCAAAACCTAAAAAAATTGAAATTTTTATATGAAAAACTTCTTTTGCCCATATCTCCTAAACTAAGCGTCCTAGAGCGAAAAGGACTTTAATTTGCGACCACCCCCAAAAACTTGAAAAATCCACCCAAAACCTAAAAAAATTGAAATTTTTATATGAAAATCTTCTTTTGCCCATATCTCATAAACTAAGCGTCCTAGAGCGAAAAGGACTTTAATTCCTGACCACCCCCAAAAAATTGAAAAATCCAGCCAAAACCTAAAAAAAT
The DNA here is from genome assembly GCF_050003625.1 of Haematobia irritans. Lineage (NCBI taxonomy): Eukaryota > Metazoa > Arthropoda > Insecta > Diptera > Muscidae > Haematobia > Haematobia irritans. Next base: position 119,190,607 of record NC_134401.1, read on the forward strand.
TTAAATTTTTATATGAAAAACTTCTTGTGCCCATATCTCCTAAACTAAGCGTCCTAGAGCGAAAAGGACTTTAATTCGTGACCACCCCCAAAAAATTGAAAAATCCACCCAAAACCTAAAAAAATTGAAATTTTTATATGAAAAACTTCTTTTGCCCATATCTCCTAAACTAAGCGTCCTAGAGCGAAAAGGACTTTAATTCGTGACCACCCCCAAAAAATTGAAAAATCCACCCAAAACCTAAAAAAATTGAAATTTTTATATGAAAAACTTCTTTTGCCCATATCTCCTTAAATATGCGTCCTAGAGCGAAAAGGACTTTAATTCGTGACCACCCCCAAAAAATTGAAAAATCCACCCAAAACCTAAAAAAATTTAAATTTTTATATGAAAAACTTCTTTTGCCCATATCTCCTAAACTAAGCGTCCTAGAGCGAAAAGGACTTTAATTCGTGACCACCCCCAAAAAATTGAAAAATCCACCCAAAACCTAAAAAAATTGAAATTTTTATATGAAAAACTTCTTTTGCCCATATCTCCTAAACTAAGCGTCCTAGAGCGAAAAGGACTTTAATTCGTGACCACCCCCAAAAAATTGCAAAATCCACCCAAAACCTAAAAAAATGAAATTTTTATATGAAAAACTTATTTTGCCCATATCTCCTAAACTAAGCGTCCTAGAGCGAAAAGGACTTTAATACGTGACCACCCCCAAAAAATTGAAAAATCCACCCAAAACCTAAAAAAATTGAAATTTTTATATGAAAAACTTCTTTTGCCCATATCTCCTTAAATATGCGTCCTAGAGCGAAAAGGACTTTAATTCGTGACCACCCCCAAAAAATTGAAAAATCCACCCAAAACCTAAAAAAATTGAAATTTTTATATGAAAAACTTCTTTTGCCCATATCTCCTTAAATATGCGTCCTAGAGCGAAAAGGACTTTAATTCGTGACCACCCCCAAAAAATTGAAAATCCACCCAAAACCTAAAAAAATTGAAATTTTTATATGAAAAACTTCTTTTGCCCAAATCTCCTAAACTAAGCGTCCTAGAGCGAAAAGGACTTTAATTCGTGACCACCCCCAAAAAATTGAAAAATCCACCCGAAACCTAAAAAAATTGAAATTTTTATATGAAAAACTTTTTTGCCCATATCTTCTTAAATATGCGTCCTAGAGCGAAAAGGACTTTAATGACCACCCCCAAAAAATTGAAAAATCCCCCCAAAACCTAAAAAAATTGAAATTTTTATATGAGAAACTTCTTTTGCCCATATCTCCTAAACTAAGCGTCCTAGAGCGAAAAGGACTTTAATTCGTGACCACCCCCAAAAAATTGAAAAATCCACCCGAAACCTAAAAAAATTGAAATTTTTATATGAAAAACTTCTTTTGCCCATATCTCCTTAAATATGCGTCCTAGAGCGAAAAGGACTTTAATTCGTGACCACCCCCAAAAAATTGAAAAATCCACCCAAAACCTAAAAACTTCTTTTGCCCAAATCTCCTAAACTAAGCGTACCTAGAGCGAAAAGGACTTTAATTCGTGACCACCCCCAAAAAATTGAAAAATCCACCCAAAACATAAAAAAATTGAAATTTTTATATGAAAAACTTCTTTTGCCCATATCTCCTAAACTAAGCGTCCTAGAGCGAAAAGGACTTTAATTCGTGACCACCCCCAAAAATTTGAAAAATCCACCCAAAACCTAAAAAAATTGAAATTTTTATATGAAAAACTTCTTTTGCCCATATCTCCTAAACTAAGCGTCCTAGAGCGAAAAGGACTTTAATTCGTGACCACCCCCAAAAAATTGAAAAATCCACCCGAAACCTAAAAAAATTTAAATTTTTATATGAAAAACTTCTTTTGCCCATATCTCCTTAAATATGCGTCCTAGAGCGAAAAGGACTTTAATTCGTGACCACCCCCAAAAAATTGAAAAATCCACCCAAAACCTAGAAACTTCTTTTGCCCATATCTCCTAAACTAAGCGTCCTAGAGCGAAAAGGACTTTAATTCGTGACCACCCCCAACAAATTGCAAAATCCACCCAAAACCTAAAAAAAATGAAATTTTTATATGAAAAACTTATTTTGCCCATATCTCCTAAACTAAGCGTCCTAGAGCGAAAAGGACTTTAATACGTGACCACCCCCAAAAAATTGAAAAATCCACCCAAAACCTTAAAAAATTGAAATTTTTATATGAAAAACTTCTTTTGCCCATATCTCCTAAACTAAGCGTCCTTGAGCAAAAAGGACTTTAATTCGTGACCACCCCCAAAAAATTGAAAAATCCACCCAAAACCTAAAAAAATTGAAATTTTTATATGAAAAACTTCTTTTGCCCATATCTCCTTAAATATGCGTCTTAGAGCGAAAAGGACTTTAATTCGTGACCACCCCCAAAAAATTGAAAAATCCACCCAAAACCTAAAAAAAATTAAATTTTTATATGAAAAATTTCTTTTGCCCATATCTCCTTAAATATGCGTCCTAGAGCGAAAAGGACTTTAATTCGTGACCACCCCCAAAAAATTGAAAAATCCTAAAAAAATTGAAATTTTTATATGAAAAACTTCTTTTGCCCATATCTCCTAAACTAAGCGTCCTAGAGCGAAAAGGACTTTAATTCGTGACCACCCCCAAAAAATTGAAAAATCCACCCAAAACCTAAAAAAATCGAAATTTTTATATGAAAAACTTCTTTTGCCCATATCTCCTAAACTAAGCGTCCTAGAGCGAAAAGGACTTTAATTCGTGACCACCCCCAAAAAATTGAAAAATCCACCCGAAACCTAAAAAAATTGACATTTTTATATGAAAAACTTCTTTTGCCCATATCTCCTTAAATATGCGTCCTAGAGCGAAAAGGACTTTAATTCGTGACCACCCCCAAAAAATTGAAAAATCCACCCAAAACCTAAAAAATTGAAATTTTTATATGAAAAACTTCTTTTGCCCATATCTCCTAAACTAAGCGTCCTAGAGCGAAAAGGACTTTAATTCCTGACCACCACCAAAAAATTGAAAAATCCACCCAAAACCTAAAAAAATTGAAATTTTTATATGAAAAACTTCTTTTGCCCATATCTCCTAAACTAAGCGTCCTAGAGCGAAAAGGACTTTAATTCGTGACCACCCCCAAAAAATTGCAAAATCCACCCAAAACCTAAAAAAAATGAAATTTTTATATGAAAAACTTATTTTGCCCATATCTCCTAAACTAAGCGTCCTAGAGCGAAAAGGACTTTAATACGTGACCACCCCCAAAAAATTGAAAAATCCACCCAAAACCTAAAAAAAATTGAAATTTTTATATGAAAAACTTCTTTTGCCCATATCTCCTTCAATATGCGTCCTAGAGCGAAAAGGACTTTAATTCGTGACCACCCCCAAAAAATTGAAAAATCCACCCAAAACCTAAAAAAATTGAAATTTTTATATGAAAAATTTCTTTTGCCCATATCTCCTAAACTAAGCGTCCTAGAGCCAAAAGGACTTTAATTCGTGACCACCCCCAAAAAATTGAAAAATCCACCCAAAACCTAAAAAAGTTGAAATTTCTTTTGCCCATATCTCCTAAACTAAGCGTCCTAGAGCGAAAAGGACTTTAATTCGTGACCACCCCCAAAAAATTGAAAAATCCACCCAAAACCTAAAAAAGTTGAAATTTTTATATGAAAAACTTCTTTTGCCCATATCTCCTAAACTAAGCGTCTATAGCGAAAAGGACTTTAATTCGTGACCACCCCCAAACAATTGAAAAATCCACCCAAAACCTAAAAAAATTGAAATTTTTATATGAAAAACTTCTTTTGCCCATATCTCCTAAACTAAGCGTCCTAGAGCGAAAAGGACTTTAATTCGTGACCGCCCCCAAAAAATTGAAAAATCCACCCAAAACCTAAAAAAAAATGAAATTTTTATATGAAAAACTTCTTTTGCCCATATCTCCTTAAATATGCGTCCTAGAAGGAAAAGGACTTTAATTCGTGACCACCCCCAAAAAATTGAAAAATCCACCCAGAACCTAAAAAAATTGAAATTTTTATATGAAAAACTTCTTTTGCCCATATCTCCTAAACTAAGCGTCCTAGAGCGAAAAGGACATTAATTCGTGACCACCCCAAAAAATTGAAAAATCCACCCAAAACCTAAAAAAAATTGAAATTTTTATATGAAAAACTTCTTTTGCCCATATCTCCTAAACTAAGCGTCCTAGAGCGAAAAGGACTTTAATTCGTGACCACCCCCAAAAAATTGAAAAATCCACCCAAAACCTAAAAAAATTGAAATTTTTATATGAAAAACTTCTTTTGCCCATATCTCCTAAACTAAGCGTCCTAGAGCGAAAAGGACTTTAATTCGTGACCACCCCCAAAAAATTTAAAAATCCACCCAAAACCTAAAAAAATTGAAATTTTTATATGAAAAACTTCTTTTGCCCATATCTCCTAATCTAAGCGTCCTAGAAGGAAAAGGACTTTAATTCGTGACCACCCCCAAAAAATTGAAAAATCCACCCAAAACCTAAAAAAATTGAAATTTTTATATGAAAAACTTCTTTTGCCCATATCTCCTTAAATATGCGTCTTAGAGCGAAAAGGACTTTAATTCGTGACCACCCCCAAAAAATTGAAAAATCCACCCAAAACCTAAAAAAAATTAAATTTTTATATGAAAAACTTCTTTTGCCCATATCTCCTTAAATATGCGTCCTAGAGCGAAAAGGACTTTAATTCGTGACCACCCCCAAAAAATTGAAAAATCCACCCAAAACCTAAAAAAATTGAAATTTTTATATGAAAAACTTCTTTTGCCCATATCTCCTAAACTAAGCGTCCTAGAGCGAAAAGGACTTTAATTCGTGACCACCCCCAAAAAATTGAAAAATCCACCCAAAACCTAAAAAAATCGAAATTTTTATATGAAACACTTCTTTTGCCCATATCTCCTAAACTAAGCGTCCTAGAGCGAAAAGGACTTTAATTCGTGACCACCCCCAAAAAATTGAAAAATCCACCCAAAACCTAAAAAAATTGACATTTTTATATGAAAAACTTCTTTTGCCCATATCTCCTTAAATATGCGTCCTAGAGCGAAAAGGACTTTAATTCGTGACCACCCCAAAAAAATTGAAAAATCCACCCAAAACAATTGAAATTTTTATATGAAAAACTTCTTTTGCCCATATCTCCTAAACTAAGCGTCCTAGAGCGAAAAGGACTTTAATTCGTGACCACCCCCAAAAAATTGAAAAATCCACCCAAAACCTAAAAAAATTGGAATTTTTATATGAAAAACTTCTTTTGCCCATATCTCCTAAACTAAGCGTCCTAGAGCGAAAAGGACTTTAATTCGTGACCACCCCCAAAAAATTGCAAAATCCACCCAAAACCTAAAAAAAATGAAATTTTTATATGAAAAACTTCTTTTGCCCATATCTCCTAAACTAAGCGTCCTAGAGCGAAAAGGACTTTAATACGTGACCACCCCCAAAAAATTGAAAAATCCACCCAAAACCTAAAAAAATTGAAATTTTTATATGAAAAACTTCTTTTGCCCATATCTCCTTAAATATGCGTCCTAGAGCGAAAAGGACTTTAATTCGTGACCACCCCCAAAAAATTGAAAAATCCACCCAAAACCTAAAAAAATTGAAATTTTTATATGAAAAACTTCTTTTGCCCATATCTCCTAAACTAAGCGTCCTAGAGCCAAAAGGACTTTAATTCGTGACCACCCCCAAAAAATTGAAAAATCCACCCAAAACCTAAAAAAGTTGAAATTTCTTTTGCCCATATCTCCTAAACTAAGCGTCCTAGAGCGAAAAGGACTTTAATTCGTGACCACCCCCAAAAAATTGAAAAATCCACCCAAAACCTAAAAAAGTTGAAATTTTTATATGAAAAACTTCTTTTGCCCATATCTCCTAAACTAAGCGTCCTATAGCGAAAAGGACTTTAATTCGTGACCACCCCCAAACAATTGAAAAATCCACCCAAAACCTAAAAAAATTGAAATTTTTATATGAAAAACTTCTTTTGCCCATATCTCCTAAACTAAGCGTCCTAGAGCGAAAAGGACTTTAATTCGTGACCACCCCCAAAAAATAGAAAAATCCACCCAAAACCTAAAAAAAAATGAAATTTTTATATGAAAAACTTCTTTTGCCCATATCTCCTTAAATATGCGTCCTAGAAGGAAAAGGACTTTAATTCGTGACCACCCCCAAAAAATTGAAAAATCCACCCAAAACCTAAAAAAATTGAAATTTTTATATGAAAAACTTCTTTTGCCCATATCTCCTAAACTAAGCGTCCTAGAGCGAAAAGGACTTTAATTCGTGACCACCCCCAAAAAATTGAAAAATCCACCCAAAACCTAAAAAAATTGAAATTTTTATATGAAAAACTTCTTTTGCCCATATCTCCTAAACTAAGCGTCCTAGAGCGAAAAGGACTTTAATTCGTGACCACCCCCAAAAAATTGAAAAATCCACCCAAAACCTAAAAAAATTGAAATTTTTATATGAAAAACTTCTTTTGCCCATATCTCCTAATCTAAGCGTCCTAGAAGGAAAAGGACTTTAATTCGTGACCACCCCCAAAAAATTGAAAAATCCACCCAAAACCTAAAAAAATTGAAATTTTTATATGAAAAACTTCTTTTGCCCATATCTTCTTAAATATGCGTCCTAGAGCGAAAAGGACTTTAATTCGTGACCACCCCCAAAAAATTGAAAAATCCACCCAAAACCTAAAAAAATTGAAATTTTTATATGAAAAACTTCTTTTGCCCATATCTCCTTAAATATGCGTCCTAGAGCGAAAAGGACTTTAATTCGTGACCACCCCCAAAAAATTGAAAAATCCACCCAAAACAATTGAAATTTTTATATGAAAAACTTCTTTTGCCCATATCTCCTAAACTAAGCGTCCTAGAGCGAAAAGGACTTTAATTCGTGACCACCCCCAAAAAATTGAAAAATCCACCCAAAACCTAAAAAAATTGAAATTTTTATATGAAAAACTTCTTTTGCCCATATCTCCTAAACTAAGCGTCCTAGAGCGAAAAGGACTTTAATTCGTGACCACCCCCAAAAAATTGAAAAATCCACCCAAAACCTAAAAAAGTTGAAATTTCTTTTGCCCATATCTCCTAAACTAAGCGTCCTAGAGCGAAAAGGACTTTAATTCGTGACCACCCCCAAAAAATTGAAAAATCCACCCAAAACCTAAAAAAGTTGAAATTTTTATATGAAAAACTTCTTTTGCCCATATCTCCTAAACTAAGCGTCCTAGAGCGAAAAGGACTTTAATTCGTGACCGCCCCCAAAAAATTGAAAAATCCACCAAAACCTAAAAAAATGAAATTTTTATATGAAAAACTACTTTTGCCCATATCTCCTTAAATATGCGTCCTAGAAGCAAAAGGACTTTAATTCGTGACCACCCCCAAAAAATTGAAAAATCCACCCAGAACCTAAAAAAATTGAAATTTTTATATGAAAAACTTCTTTTGCCCATATCTCCTTAAATATGCGTCCTAGAGCGAAAAGGACTTTAATTCGTGACCACCCCCAAAAAATTGAAAAATCCACCCAAAAACCTAAAAAAATTGAAATTTTTATATGAAAAACTTCTTTTGCCCATATCTGCTAAACTAAGCGTCCTAGAGCGAAAAGGACTTTAATTCGTGACCACCCCCAAACAATTGAAAAATCCACCCAAAACCTAAAAAAATTGAAATTTTTATATGAAAAACTTCTTTTGCCCATATCTCCTAAACTAAGCGTCCTAGAGCGAAAAGGACTTTAATTCGTGACCACCCCCAAAAAATTGAAAATTCCACCCAAAACCTAAAAAAATTGAAATTTTTATATGAAAAACTTCTTTTGCCCATATCTCCTAAACCAAGCGTCCTAGAGCGAAAAGGACTTTAATTCGTGACCACCCCCAAAAAATTGAAAAATCCACCCAAAACCTAAAAAAATTGAATTTTTTATATGAAAAACTTCTTTTGCCCATATCTCCTAAACTAAGCGTCCTAGAGCGAAAAGGACTTTAATTCGTGACCACCCCCAAAAAATTGAAAAATCCACCCAAAACCTAAAAAAATTGAAATTTTTATATGAAAAACTTATTTTGCCCATATCTCCTAATCTAAGCGTCCTAGAAGGAAAAGGACTTTAATTCGTGACCACCCCCAAAAATTGAAAAATCCACCCAAAACCTAAAAAAATTGAAATTTTTATATGAAAAACTTCTTTTGCCCATATCTTCTTAAATATGCGTCCTAGAGCGAAAAGGACTTTAATTCGTGACCACCCCCAAAAAATTGAAAAATCCACCCAAAACCTAAAAAAATTGAAATTTTTATATGAAAAACTTCTTTTGCCCATATCTCCTTAAATATGCGTCCTAGAGCGAAAAGGACTTTAATTCGTGACCACCCCCAAAAAATTGAAAAATCCACCCAAAACCTAAAAAAATTGAAATTTTTATATGAAAAACTTCTTTTGCCCATATCTCCTTAAATATGCGTCCTAGAGCGAAAAGGACTTTAATTCGTGACCACCCCCAAAAAATTGAAAAATCCACCCAAAACCTAAAAAAATTGAAATTTTTATATGAAAAACTTCTTTTGCCCATATCTCCTAAACTAAGCGTCCTAGAGCGAAAAGGACTTTAATTCGTGACCACTCCCAAACAATTGAAAAATCCACCCAAAACCTAAAAAAATTGAAATTTTTATATGAAAAACTTCTTTTGCCCATATCTCCTAAACTAAGCGTCCTAGAGCGAAAAGGACTTTAATTCGTGACCACCCCCAAAAAATTGAAAAATCCACCTAAAACCTAAAAAAATTGAAATTTTTATATGAAAAACTTCTTTTGCCCATATCTCCTAAACTAAGCGTCCTAGAGCGAAAAGGACTTTAATTCGTGACCACCCCCAAACAATTGAAAGATCCACCCAAAACCTAAAAAAATTTTAAGTTTTATATGAAAAACTTCTTTTGCCCATATCTCCTAAACTAAGCGTCCTAGAGCGAAAAGGACTTTAATTCGTGACCACCCCCAAAAAATTGAAAAATCCACCCAAAACCTAAAAAAATTTAAATTTTTATATGAAAAACTTCTTTTGCCCATATCTCCTAAACTAAGCGTCCTAGAGCGAAAAGGACTTTAATTCGTGACCACCGCCAAACAATTGAAAAATCCACCCAAAACCTAAAAAAATTGAAATTTTTATATGAAAAACTTCTTTTGCCCATATCTCCTAAACTAAGCGTCCTAGAGCGAAAAGGACTTTAATTCGTGACCACCCCCAAAAAATTGAAAAATCCACCCAAAACCTAAAAAAATTTAAATTTTTATATGAAAAACTTCTTTTGCCCATATCTCCTAAACTAAGCGTCCTAGAGCGAAAAGGACTTTAATTCGTGACCACCCCCAAAAATGGAAAAATCCACCCAAAACCTAAAAAAATTGAAATTTTTATATGAAAAACTTCTTTTGCCCATATCTCCTAAACTAAGCGTCCTAGAGCGAAAAGGACTTTAATTCGTGACCACCCCCAAAAAATTGAAAAATCCACCCAAAACCTAAAAAAATTTAAATTTTTATATGAAAAACTTCTTTTGCCCATATCTCCTAAACTAAGCGTCCTAAAGCGAAAAGGACTTTAATTCGTGACCACCCCCAAACAATTGAAAAATCCACCCAAAACCTAAAAAAATTGAAATTTTTATATGAAAAACTTCTTTTGCCCATATCTCCAAAACTAAGCGTCCTAGAGCGAAAAGGACTTTAATTCGTGACCACCCCCAAAAAATTGAAAAATCCACCCAAAACATAAAAAAAATTGAAATTTTTATATGAAAAACTTCTTTTGCACATATCTCCTAAACTAAGCGTCCTAGAGCGAAAAGGACTTTAATTCGTGACCACCCCCAAAAAATTGAAAAATCCACCCAAAACCTAAAAAAATTAAAATTTTTATATGAAAAACTTCTTTTGCCAATATCTCCTAAACTAAGCGTTCTAGAGCGAAAAGGACTTTAATTCGTGACCACCCCCAAAAAATGGAAAAATCCACCCAAAACCTAAAAAAATTGAAATTTTTATATGAAAAACTTCTTTTGCCCATATCTCCTAAACTAAGCGTCCTAGAGCGAAAAGGACTTTAATTCGTGACCACCCCCAAAAAATTGAAAAATCCACCCAAAACCTAAAAAAATTGAAATTTTTATATGAAAAACTTCTTTTGCCCATATCTCCTAAACTAAGCGTCCTAAAGCGAAAAGGACTTTAATTCGTGACCACCCCCAAACAATTGAAAAATCCACCCAAAACCTAAAAAAATTGAAATTTTTATATGAAAAACTTCTTTTGCCCATATCTCCTAAACTAAGCGTCCTAGAGCGAAAAGGACTTTAATTCGTGACCACCCCCAAAAAATTGAAAAATCCACCCAAAACATAAAAAAAATTGAAATTTTTATATGAAAAACTTCTTTTGCACATATCTCCTAAACTAAGCGTCCTAGAGCGAAAAGGACTTTAATTCGTGACCACCCCCAAAAAATTGAAAAATCCACCCAAAACCTAACAAAATTGAAATTTTTATATGAAAAACTTCTTTTGCCAATATCTCCTAAACTAAGCGTCCTAGAGCGAAAAGGACTTTAATTCGTGACCACCCCCAAAAAATTGAAAAATCCACCCAAAACATAAAAAAAATTGAAATTTTTATATGAAAAACTTCTTTTGCCCATATCTCCTAAACTAAGCGTCCTAGAGCGAAAAGGACTTTAATTCGTGACCACCCCCAAAAAATTGAAAAATCCACCCAAAACCTAACAAAATTGAAATTTTTATATGAAAAACTTCTTTTGCCAATATCTCCTAAACTAAGCGTCCTAGAGCGAAAAGGACTTTAATTCGTGACCACCCCCAAAAAATTGAAAAATCCACCCAAAACCTAAAAAAATTGAAATTTTTATATGAAAAACTTCTTTTGCCCATATCTCCTTAAATAGGCGTCCTAGAGCGAAAAGGACTTTAATTCGTGACCACCCCCAAAAAATTGAAAAATCCACCCAAAACCTAAAAAAATTGAAATTTTTATATGAAAAACTTCTTTTGCCCATATCTCCTAAACTAAGCGTCCTAGAAGGAAAAGGACTTTAATTCGTGACCACCCCCAAAAAATTGAAAAATCCACCCAAAACATAAAAAAAATTGAAATTTTTATATGAAAAACTTCTTTTGCACATATCTCCTAAACTAAGCGTCCTAGAGCGAAAAGGACTTTAATTCGTGACCACCCCCAAAAAATTGAAAAATCCACCCAAAACCTAACAAAATTGAAATTTTTATATGAAAAACTTCTTTTGCCAATATCTCCTAAACTAAGCGTCCTAGAGCGAAAAGGACTTTAATTCGTGACCACCCCCAAAAAATTGAAAAATCCACCCAAAACCTAAAAAAATTGAAATTTTTATATGAAAAACTTCTTTTGCCCATATCTCCTTAAATAGGCGTCCTAGAGCGAAAAGGACTTTAATTCGTGACCACCCCCAAAAAATTGAAAAATCCACCCAAAACCTAAAAAAAATGAAATTTTTATATGAAAAACTTCTTTTGCCCATATCTCCTAAACTAAGCGTCCTAGAAGGAAAAGGACTTTAATTCGTGACCACCCCCAAAAAATTGAAAAATCCACCCAAAACCTAAAAAAATTGAAAATTTTATATGAAAAACTTCTTTTGCCCATATATCCTAAACTAAGCGTCCTAGAGCGAAAAGGACTTTAATTCGTGACCACCCCCAAAAAATTGAAAAATCGACCCAAAATCTAAAAAAAATTGAAATTTTTATATGAAAAACTTCTTTTGCCCATATCTCCTAAACTAAGCGTCCTAGAGCGAAAAGGACTTTAATTCGTGACCACCCCCAAAAAAATTGAAAAATCCACCCAAAACCTAAAAAAATTGAAATTTTTATATGAAAAACTTCTTTTGCCCATATCTCCTAAACTAAGCGTCCTAGAGCGAAAAGGACTTTAATTCGTGACCACCCCCAAAAAATTGAAAAATCCACCCAAAACCTAAAAAAAATTAAATTTTTATATGAAAAACTTCTTTTGCCCATATCTCCTAAACTAAGAGTCCTAGAGCGAAAAGGACTTTAATTCGTGACCACCCCCAAAAAATTGAAAAATCCACCCAAAACCTAAAAAAATTTAAATTTTTATATGAAAAACATCTTTTGCCCATATCTCCTAAACTAAGCGTCCTAGAGCGAAAAGGACTTTAATTCGTGACCACCCCCAAAAAATCGAAAAATCCACCCAAAACCTAAAAAAAATGAAATTTTTATATGAAAAACTTCTTTTGCCCATATCTCCTAAACTAAGCGTCCTAGAGCGAAAAGGACTTTAATTCGTGACCACCCCCAAAAAATTGAAAAATCCACCCAAAACCTAAAAAAATTGAAATTTTTATATGAAAAACTTCTTTTGCCCATATCTCCTAAACTAAGCGTCCTAGAGCGAAAAGGACTTTAATTCGTGACCACCCCCAAAAAATTGAAAAATCCACCCAAAACCTAAAAAAATTGAAATTTTTATATGAAAAACTTCTTTTGCCCATATCTCCTAAACTAAGCGTCCTAGAGCGAAAATGACTTTAATTCGTGACCACCCCAAAAAAATTGAAAAATCCACCCAAAACCTAAAAAAATTGAAATTTTTATATGAAAAGCTTCTTTTGCCAATATCTCCTAAACTAAGCGTCCTAGAGCGAAAAGGACTTTAATTCGTGACCACCCCCAAAAAATTGAAAAATCCACCCAAAACCTAAAAAAATTGAAATTTTTATATGAAAAACTTCTTTTGCCCATATCTCCTTAAATAGGCGTCCTAGAGCGAAAAGGACTTTAATTCGTGACCACCCCCAAAAAATTGAAAAATCCACCCAAAACCTAAAAAAATTGAAAGTTTTATATGAAAAACTTCTTTTGCCCATATCTCCTAAACTAAGCGTCCTAGAAGGAAAAGGACTTTAATTCGTGACCAAAAAAAAACCCAAAAAATTGAAAAATCCACACAAAACCTAAAAAAATTGAAATTTTTATCTGAAAAACTTCTTTTGCCCATATCTCCTTAAATATGCGTCCTAGAGCGAAAAGGACTTTAATTCGTGACCACCCCCAAAAAATTTGAAAAATCCACCCAAAACCTAAAAAAATTGAAATTTTTATATGAAAAACTTCTTTTGCCCATATCTCCTAAACTAAGCGTCCTAGAGCGAAAAGGACTTTAATTCGTGACCACCCCCAAAAAATTGAAAAATCCACCCAAAACCTAAAAAAATTGAAATTTTTATATGAAAAACTTCTTTTGCCCATATCTCCTAAACTAAGCGTCCTAGAGCGAAAAGGACTTTAATTCGTGACCAACCTCAAAAATTTGAAAAATCCACCCAAAACCTAAAAAAATTGAAATTTTTATATGAAAAAATTCTTTTGCCCATATCTCCTAAACTAAGCGTCCTAGAGCGAAAAGGACTTTAATTCGTGACCACCCCCAAAAAATTGAAAAATCCACCCAAAACCTAAAAAAAATTAAATTTTTATATGAAAAACATCTTTTGCCCATATCTCCTAAACTAAGCGTCCTAGAGCGAAAAGGACTTTAATTCGTGACCACCCCCAAAAAATCGAAAAATCCACCCAAAACCTAAAAAAAATGAAATTTTTATATGAAAAACTTCTTTTGCCCATATCTCCTAAACTAAGCGTCCTAGAGCGAAAAGGACTTTAATTCGTGACCACCCCAAAAAAATCGAAAAATCCACCCAAAACCTAAAAAAAATTAAATTTTTATATGAAAAACTTCTTTTGCCCATATCTCCTAAACTAAGCGTCCTAGAGCGAAAGGACTTTTTGCCCATATCTCCTTAAATAGGCGTCCTAGAGCGAAAAGGACTTTAATTCGTGACCACCCCCAAAAAATTGAAAAATCCACCCAAAACCTAAAAAAATTGAAATTTTTATATGAAAAACTTCTTTTGCCCATATCTCCTAAACTAAGCGTCCTAGAAGGAAAAGGACTTTAATTCGTGACCACCCCCAAAAAATTGAAAAATCGACCCAAAATCTAAAAAAAATTGAAATTTTTATATGAAAAACTTCTTTTGCCCATATCTCCTAAACTAAGCGTCCTAGAGCGAAAAGGACTTTAATTCGTGACCACCCCCAAAAAATTGAAAAATCCACCCAAAACCTAAAAAAATTGAAATTTTTATATGAAAAACTTATTTTGCCCATATCTCCTAAACTAAGCGTCCTAGAGCGAAAAGGACTTTAATTCGTGACCACCCCCAAAAAATTGAAAAATCCACCCAAAACCTAAAAAAATTTAAATTTTTATATGAAAAACTTCTTTTGCCCATATCTCCTAAACTAAGCGTCCTAGAGCGAAAAGGACTTTAATTTGCGACCACCCCCAAAAACTTGAAAAATCCACCCAAAACCTAAAAAAATTGAAATTTTTATATGAAAATCTTCTTTTGCCCATATCTCATAAACTAAGCGTCCTAGAGCGAAAAGGACTTTAATTCGTGACCACCCCCAAAAAATTGAAAAATCCACCCAAAACCTAAAAAAAATTAAATTTTTATATGAAAAACTTCTTTTGCCCATATCTCCTAAACTAAGAGTCCTAGAGCGAAAAGGACTTTAATTCGTGACCACCCCCAAAAAATTGAAAAATCCACCCAAAACCTAAAAAAATTTAAATTTTTATATGAAAAACATCTTTTGCCCATATCTCCTAAACTAAGCGTCCTAGAGCGAAAAGGACTTTAATTCGTGACCACCCCCAAAAAATCGAAAAATCCACCCAAAACCTAAAAAAAATGAAATTTTTATATGAAAAACTTCTTTTGCCCATATCTCCTAAACTAAGCGTCCTAGAGCGAAAAGGACTTTAATTCGTGACCACCCCCAAACAATTGAAAAATCCACCCAAAACCTAAAAAAATTGAAATTTTTATATGAAAAACTTCTTTTGCCCATATCTCCTAAACTAAGCGTCCTAGAGCGAAAATGACTTTAATTCGTGACCACCCCAAAAAAATTGAAAAATCCACCCAAAACCTAAAAAAATTGAAAGTTTTATATGAAAAACTTCTTTTGCCCATATCTCCTAAACTAAGCGTCCTAAAAGGAAAAGGACTTTAATTCGTGACCAAAAAAAAACCCAAAAAATTGAAAAATCCACACAAAACCTAAAAAAATTGAAATTTTTATCTGAAAAACTTCTTTTGCCCATATCTCCTTAAATATGCGTCCTAGAGCGAAAAGGACTTTAATTCGTGACCAACCCCAAAAAATTTGAAAAATCCACCCAAAACCTAAAAAAATTGAAATTTTTATATGAAAAACTTCTTTTGCCCATATCTCCTAAACTAAGCGTCCTAGAGCGAAAAGGACTTTAATTCGTGACCACCCCCAAAAAATTGAAAAATCCACCCAAAACCTAAAAAAATTGAAATTTTTATATGAAAAACTTCTTTTGCCCATATCTCCTAAACTAAGCGTCCTGGAGCGAAAAGGACTTTAATTCGTGACCAACCTCAAAAAATTGAAAAATCCACCCAAAACCTAAAAAAATTGATATTTTTATATGAAAAACTTCTTTTGCCCATATCTCCTAAACTAAGCGTCCTAGAGCGAAAAGGACTTTAATTCGTGACCACCCCCAAAAAATTGAAAAATCCACCCAAAACCTAAAAAAATTTAAATTTTTATATGAAAAACTTCTTTTGCCCATATCTCCTTAAATATGCGTCCTAGAGCGAAAAGGACTTTAATTCGTGACCACCCCCAAAAAATTGAAAAATCCACCCAAAACCTAAAAAAATTTAAATTTTTATATGAAAAACATCTTTTGCCCATATCTCCTAAACTAAGCGTCCTAGAGCGAAAAGGACTTTAATTCGTGACCACCCAAAAAAAATCGAAAAATCCACCCAAAACCTAAAAAAAATGAAATTTTTATATGAAAAACTTCTTTTGCCCATATCTCCTAAACTAAGCGTCCTAGAGCGAAAAGGACTTTAATTCGTGACCACCCCCAAAAAATTGAAAAATCCACCCAAAACCTAAAAAAATTTAAATTTTTATATGAAAAACTTCTTTTGCCCATATCTCCTAAACTAAGCGTCCTAGAGCGAAAAGGACTTTAATTCGTGACCACCCCCAAAAAATTGAAAAATCCACCCAAAACCTAAAAAAATTGAAATTTTTATATGAAAAACTTCTTTTGCCCATATCTCCTAAACTAAGCGTCCTAGAGCGAAAAGGACTTTAATTCGTGACCACCCCCAAAAAATTGAAAAATCCACCCAAAACCTAAAAAAATTGAAAATTTTATATGAAAAACTTCTTTTGCCCATATCTCCTAAACTAAGCGTCCTAGAGCGAAAAGGACTTTAATTCGTGACCACCCCCAAAAAATTGAAAAATCCACCCAAAACCTAAAAAAATTGAAATTTTTATATGAAAAGCTTCTTTTGCCCATATCTCCTAAACTAAGCGTCCTAGAGCGAAAAGGACTTTAATTCGTGACCACCCCCAAAAAATTGAAAAATCCACCCAAAACCTAAAAAAATTGAAATTTTTATATGAAAAGCTTCTTTTGCCCATATCTCCTAAACTAAGCGTCCTAGAGCGAAAAGGACTTTAATTCGTGACCACCCCCAAAAAATTGAAAAATCCACCCAAAACCTAAAAAAATTGAAATTTTTATATGAAAAACTTCTTTTGCCCATATCTCCTAAACTAAGCGTCCTAGAGCGAAAAGGACTTTAATTCGTGACCACCCCCAAAAAATTGAAAAATCCACCCAAAACCTAAAAAAATTGAAATTTTTATATGAAAAACTTCTTTTGCCCATATCTCCTAAACTAAGCGTCCTAGAGCGAAAAGGACTTTAATTCGTGACCAACCTCAAAAAATTGAAAAATCCACCCAAAACCTAAAAAATTGAAATTTTTATATGAAAAACTTCTTTTGCCCCCCCAAAAAATTGAAAAATCCACCCAAAACCTAAAAAAATTGAAATTTTTATATGAAAAACTTCTTTTGCCCATATCTCCTAAACTAAGCGTCCTAGAGCGAAAAGGACTTTAATTCGTGACCACCCCCAAACAATTGAAAAATCCACCCAAAACCTAAAAAAATTGAAATTTTTATATGAAAAACTTCTTTTGTCCATATCTCCTAAACTAAGCGTCCTAGAGCGAAAAAGACTTTAATTCGTGACCACCCCCAAAAAATTGAAAAATCCACCCAAAACCTAAAAAAAATGAAATTTTTATATGAAAAACTTCTTTTGCCCATATCTTCTAAACTAAGCGTCCTAGAGCGAAAAGGACTTTAATTCGTGACCACCCCCAAACAATTGAAAAATCCACCCAAAACCTAAAAAAATTGAAATTTTTATATGAAAAACTTCTTTTGCCCATATCTCCTAAAAAAAAAATCCACCCAAAACATAAAAAAAATTTAATTTTTATATGAAAAACTTATTTTGCCCATATCTCCTAAACTAAGCGTCCTAGAGCGAAAAGGACTTTAATTCGTGACCACCCCCAAAAAATTGAAAAATCCACCCAAAACCTAAAAAAATTGAAATTTTTATATGAAAAACTTCTTTTGCCCATATCTCCTAAACTAAGCGTCCTAGAGCGAAAAGGACTTTAATTCGTGACCACCCCCAAAAAATAGAAAAATCCACCCAAAACCTAAAAAAATTGAAATTTTTATATGAAAAACTTCTTTTGCGCATATCTCCTTAAATATGCGTCCTAGAGCGAAAAGGACTTTAATTCGTGACCACCCCCAAAAAATTGAAAAATCCACCCAAAACCTAAAAAAATTGAAATTTTTATATGAAAAACTTCTTTTGCCCATATCTCCTAAACTAAGCGTCCTAGAGCGAAAAGGACTTTAATTCGTGACCACCCCCAAAAAAATGGAAAAATCCACCCAAAACCTAAAAAAATTGAAATTTTTATATGAAAAACTTCTTTTGCCCATATCTCCTAAACTAAGCGTCCTAGAGCGAAAAGGACTTTAATTCGTGACCACCCCCAAACAATTGAAAAATCCACCCAAAACCTAAAAAAATTGACATTTTTATATGAAAAACTTCTTTTGCCCATATCTCCTAAACTAAGCGTCCTAGAGCGAAAAGGATTTTAATTCGTGACCACCCCCAAAAAATTGAAAAATCCACCAAAACATAAAAAAAAATTAAATTTTTATATGAAAAACTTCTTTTGCCCATATCTCCTAAACTAAGCGTCCTAGAGCGAAAAGGACTTTAATTCGTGACCACCCCCAAAAAATTGAAAAATCCACCCAAAACCTAAAAAAATTTAAATTTTTATATGAAAAACTTCTTTTGCCCATATCTCCTAAACTAAGCGTCCTATAGCGAAAAGGACTTTAATTCGTGACCACCCCAAAAAATTGAAAAATCCACCCAAAACCTAAAAAATTGAAATTTTTATATGAAAAACTTCTTTTGCCCATATCTCCTAAACTAAGCGTCCTAGAGCGAAAAGGACTTTAATTCGTGACCACCCCCAAAAAAATGGAAAAATCCACCCAAAACCTAAAAAAATTGAAATTTTTATATGAAAAACTTCTTTTGCCCATATCTCCTAAACTAAGCGTCCTAGAGCGAAAAGGACTTTAATTCGTGACCACCCCCAAAAAATTGAAAAATCCACCCAAAACCTAAAAAAATTGAAATTTTTATATGAAAAACTTCTTTTGCCCATATCTTCTAAACTAAGCGTCCTAGAGCGAAAAGGACTTTAATTCGTGACCACCCCCAAACAATTGAAAAATCCACCCAAAACCTAAAAAAATTGACATTTTTATATGAAAAACTTCTTTTGCCCATATCTCCTAAACTAAGCGTCCTAGAGCGAAAAGGATTTTAATTCGTGACCACCCCCAAAAAATTGAAAAATCCACCAAAACATAAAAAAAAATTAAATTTTTATATGAAAAACTTCTTTTGCCCATATCTCCTAAACTAAGCGTCCTAGAGCGAAAAGGACTTTAATTCGTGACCACCCCCAAAAAATTGAAAAATTCACCAAAACATAAAAAAAATTTAAATTTTTATATGAAAAACTTCTTTTGCCCATATCTACTAAACTAAGCGTCCTAGAGCGAAAAGGACTTTAATTCGTGACCACCCCCAAAAAATTGAAAAATCCACCAAAACCTAAAAAAATTAAAATTTTTATATGAAAAACTTCTTTTGCCCATATCTCCTAAACTAAGCGTCCTAGAGCGAAAAGGACTTTAATTCGTGACCACCTCCAAAAAATTGAAAAATCCACCCAAAACCTAAAAAAATTTAAATTTTTATATGAAAAACTTCTTTTGCCCATATCTCCTTAAATATGCGTCCTAGAGCGAAAAGGACTTTAATTCGTGACCACCCCCAAAAAATTGAAAAATCCACCCAAAACCTAAAAAAATTTTAATTTTTATATGAAAAACTTCTTTTGCCCATATCTCCTAAACTAAGCGTCCTAGAGCGAAAAGGACTTTAATTCGTAACCACCCCAAAAAATTGAAAAATCCACCCAAAACCTAAAAAAATTGAAATTTTTATATGAAAAACTTCTTTTGCCAATATCTCCTAAACTAAGCGTCCTAGAGCGAAAAGGACTTTAATTCGTGACCACCCCCAAAAAATTGAAAAATCCACCCAAAAACCTAAAAAAATTGAAATTTTTATATGAAAAACTTCTTTTGCCCATATCTCCTAAACTAAGCGTCCTAGAGCGAAAAGGACTTTAATTCGTGACCACCCCCAAAAAATTGAAAAATCCACCCAAAACCTAAAAAAATTGAAATTTTTATATGAAAAACTTCTTTTGCCCATATCTCCTAAACTAAGCGTCCTAGAGCGAAAAGGACTTTAATTCGTGACCACCCCCAAAAAATGGAAAAATCCACCCAAAACCTAAAAAAATTGAAATTTTTATATGAAAAACTTCTTTTGCCCATATCTCCTAAACTAAGCGTCCTAGAGCGAAAAGGACTTTAATTCGTGACCACCCCCAAAAAATTGAAAAATCCACCCAAAACCTAAAAAAATTGAAATTTTTATATGAAAAACTTCTTTTGCCCATATCTCCTAAACTAAGCGTCCTAAAGCGAAAAGGACTTTAATTCGTGACCACCCCCAAACAATTGAAAAATCCACCCAAAACCTAAAAAAATTGAAATTTTTATATGAAAAACTTCTTTTGCCCATATCTCCTAAACTAAGCGTCCTAGAGCGAAAAGGACTTTAATTCGTGACCACCCCCAAACAATTGAAAAATCCACCCAAAACATAAAAAAATTGAAATTTTTATATGAAAAACTTCTTTTGCCCATATCTCCTAAACTAAGCGTCCTAGAGCGAAAAGGACTTTAATTCGTGACCACCCCCAAAAAATTGAAAAATCCACCCAAAACCTAAAAAAATTGAAATTTTTATATGAAAAACTTCTTTTGCCAATATCTCCTAAACTAAGCGTCCTAGAGCGAAAAGGACTTTAATTCGTGACCACCCCCAAAAAATTGAAAAATCCACCCAAAACCTAAAAAAATTGAAATTTTTATATGAAAAACTTCTTTTGCCCATATCTCCTTAAATATGCGTCCTAGAGCGAAAAGGACTTTAATTCGTGACCACCCCCAAAAAATTGAAAAATCCACCCAAAACCTAAAAAAATTGAAATTTTTATATGAAAATCTTCTTTTGCCCATATCTCCTAAACTAAGCGTCCTAGAAGGAAAAGGACTTTAATTCGTGACCACCCCCAAAAAATTGAAAAATCCACCCAAAACCTAAAAAAATTGAAAATTTTATATGAAAAACTTCTTTTACCCATATCTCCTAAACTAAGCGTCCTAGAGCGAAAAGGACTTTAATTCGTGACCACCCCCAAAAAATTGAAAAATCCACCCAAAATCTAAAAAAAATTGAAATTTTTATATGAAAAACTTCTTTTGCCCATATCTCCTAAACTAAGCGTCCTAGAGCGAAAAGGACTTTAATTCGTGACCACCCCCAAAAAATTGAAAAATCCACCCAAAATCTAAAAAAAATTGAAATTTTTATATGAAAAACTTCTTTTGCCCATATCTCCTAAACTAAGCGTCCTAGAGCGAAAAGGACTTTAATTCGTGACCACCCCCAAACAATTGAAAAATCCACCCAAAACCTAAAAAAATTGAAATTTTTATATGAAAAACTTCTTTTGCCCATATCTCCTAAACTAAGCGTCCTAGAGCGAAAAGGACTTTAATTCGTGACCACCCCCAAAAAATTGAAAAATCCACCTAAAACCTAAAAAAATTGAAATTTTTATATGAAAAACTTCTTTTGCCCATATCTCCTAAACTAAGCGTCCTAGAGCGAAAAGGACTTTAATTCGTGACCACCCCCAAAAAATTGAAAAATCCACACAAAACCTAAAAAAATTGAAATTTTTATATGAAAAACTTCTTTTGCCCATATCTCCTAAACTAAGCGTCCTAAAGCGAAAAGGACTTTAATTCGTGACCACCCCCAAACAATTGAAAAATCCACCCAAAACCTAAAAAAATTGAAATTTTTATATGAAAAACTTCTTTTGCCCATATCTTCTAAACTAAGCGTCCTAGAGCGAAAAGGACTTTAATTCGTGACCACCCCCAAACAATTGAAAAATCCACCCAAAACCTAAAAAAATTGAAATTTTTATATGAAAAACGTCTTTTGCCCATATCTCCTAAACTAAGCGTCCTAGAGCGAAAAGGACTTTAATTCGTGACCACCCCCAAAAAATTGAAAAATCCACCCAAAACCTAAAAAAATTGAAATTTTTATATGAAAAACTTCTTTTGCCCATATCTCCTAAACTAAGCGTCCTAGAGCGAAAAGGACTTTAATTCGTGACCACCCCCAAAAAATTGAAAAATCCACCCAAAACCTAAAAAAATTGAAATTTTTATATGAAAAACTTCTTTTGCCCATATCTCCTAAACTAAGCGTCCTAGAGCGAAAAGGACTTTAATTCGTGACCACCCCAAAAAATTGAAAAATCCACCCAAAACCTAAAAAAATTGAAATTTTTATATGAAAAACTTCTTTTGTCCATATCTCCTAAACTAAGCGTCCTAGAGCGAAAAAGACTTTAATTCGTGACCACCCCCAAAAAATTGAAAAATCCACCCAAAACCTAAAAAAATTGAAATTTTTATATGAAAAACTTCTTTTGCCCATATCTCCTAAAAAAAATCCACCCAAAACATAAAAAAAATTTAAATTTTTATATGAAAAACTTCTTTTGCCCATATCTCCTAAACTAAGCGTCCTAGAGCGAAAAGGACTTTAATTCGTGACCACCCCCAAAAAATTGAAAAATCCACCCAAAACCTAAAAAAATTGAAATTTTTATATGAAAAACTTCTTTTGCCCATATCTCCTAAACTAAGCGTCCTAGAGCGAAAAGGACTTTAATTCGTGACCACCCCCAAAAAATTGAAAAATCCACCCAAAACCTAAAAAAAATGAAATTTTTATATGAAAAACTTCTTTTGCCCATATCTCCTTATATATGCGTCCTAGAGCGAAAAGGACTTTAATTCGTGACCACCCCCAAAAAATTGAAAAATCCACCCAAAACCTAAAAAAATTGAAATTTTTATATGAAAAACTTCTTTTGCCCATATCTCCTAAACTAAGCGTCCTAGAGCGAAAAGGACTTTAATTCGTGACCACCCCCAAACAATTGAAAAATCCACACAAAACCTAAAAAAATTGAAATTTTTATATGAAAAACTTCTTTTGCCCATATCTCCTAAACTAAGCGTCCTAGAGCGAAAAGGACTTTAATTCGTGACCACCCCCAAACAATTGAAAAATCCACCCAAAACCTAAAAAAATTGAAATTTTTATATGAAAAACTTCTTTTGCCCATATCTCCTAAACTAAGCGTCCTAGAGCGAAAAGGACTTTAATTCGTGACCACCCCCAAAAAAATGGAAAAATCCACCCAAAACCTAAAAAAATTGAAATTTTTATATGAAAAACTTCTTTTGCCCATATCTCCTAAACTAAGCGTCCTAGAGCGAAAAGGACTTTAATTCGTAACCACCCCCAAAAAATTGAAAAATCCACCCAAAACCTAAAAAAATTGAAATTTTTATATGAAAAACTTCTTTTGCCCATATCTCCTAAACTAAGCGTCCTAGAGCGAAAAGGACTTTAATTCGTGACCACCCCCAAACAATTGAAAAATCCACCCAAAACCTAAAAAAATTGAAATTTTTATATGAAAAACTTCTTTTGCCCATATCTCCTAAACTAAGCGTCCTAGAGCGAAAAGGATTTTAATTCGTGACCACCCCCAAAAAATTGAAAAATCCACCCAAAACCTAAAAAAATTGAAATTTTTATATGAAAAACTTCTTTTGCCCATATCTCCTTAAATATGCGTCCTAGAGCGAAAAGGACTTTAATTCGTGACCACCCCCAAAAAATTGAAAAATCCACCCAAAACCTAAAAAAATTGAAATTTTTATATGAAAAACTTCTTTTGCCCATATCTCCTAAACTAAGCGTCCTAGAGCGAAAAGGACTTTAATTCGTGACCACCCCAAAAAATTGAAAAATCCACCCAAAACCTAAAAAATTGAAAATTTTATATGAAAAACTTCTTTTGCCATATCTCCTAAACTAAGCGTCCTAGAGCGAAAAGGACTTTAATTCGTGACCACCCCCAAAAAAATGGAAAAATCCACCCAAAACCTAAAAAAATTGAAATTTTTATATGAAAAACTTCTTTTGCCCATATCTCCTAAACTAAGCGTCCTAGAGCGAAAAGGACTTTAATTCGTGACCACCCCCAAAAAATTGAAAAATCCACCCAAAACCTAAAAAAATTGAAATTTTTATATGAAAAACTTCTTTTGCCCATATCTTCTAAACTAAGCGTCCTAGAGCGAAAAGGACTTTAATTCGTGACCACCCCCAAACAATTGAAAAATCCACCCAAAACCTAAAAAAATTGACATTTTTATATGAAAAACTTCTTTTGCCCATATCTCCTAAACTAAGCGTCCTAGAGCGAAAAGGATTTTAATTCGTGACCACCCCCAAAAAATTGAAAAATCCACCAAAACATAAAAAAAATTTAAATTTTTATATGAAAAACTTCTTTTGCCCATATCTCCTAAACTAAGCGTCCTAGAGCGAAAAGGACTTTAATTCGTGACCACCCCCAAAAAATTGAAAAATCCACCAAAACATAAAAAAAATTTAAATTTTTATATGAAGAACTTCTTTTGCCCATATCTACTAAACTAAGCGTCCTAGAGCGAAAAGGACTTTAATTCGTGACCACCCCCAAAAAATTGAAAAATCCACCAAAACCTAAAAAAATTGAAATTTTTATATGAAAAACTTCTTTTGCCCATATCTCCTAAACTAAGCGTCCTAGAGCGAAAAGGACTTTAATTCGTGACCACCCCCAAAAAATTGAAAAATCCACCCAAAACCTAAAAAAATTTAAATTTTTATATGAAAAACTTCTTTTGCCCATATCTCCTTAAATATGCGTCCTAGAGCGAAAAGGACTTTAATTCGTGACCACCCCCAAAAAATTGAAAAATCCACCCAAAACCTAAAAAAATTTAAATTTTTATATGAAAAACTTCTTTTGCCCATATCTCCTAAACTAAGCGTCCTAGAGCGAAAAGGACTTTAATTCGTAACCACCCCAAAAAATTGAAAAATCCACCCAAAACCTAAAAAAATTGAAATTTTTATATGAAAAACTTCTTTTGCCCATATCTCCTAAACTAAGCGTCCTAGAGCGAAAAGGACTTTAACTCGTGACCACCCCCAAAAAATTGAAAAATCCACCCAAAACCTAAAAAAATTGAAATTTTTATATGAAAAACTTCTTTTGCCCATATCTCCTAAACTAAGCGTCCTAGAGCGAAAAGGACTTTAATTCGTGACCACCCCCAAAAAATGGAAAAATCCACCCAAAACCTAAAAAAATTGAAATTTTTATATGAAAAACTTCTTTTGCCCATATCTCCTAAACTAAGCTTCCTAGAGCGAAAAGGACTTTAATTCGTGACCACCCCCAAAAAATTGAAAAATCCACCCAAAACCTAAAAAAATTGAAATTTTTATATGAAAAACTTCTTTTGCCCATATCTCCTAAACTAAGCGTCCTAAAGCGAAAAGGACTTTAATTCGTGACCACCCCCAAACAATTGAAAAATCCACCCAAAACCTAAAAAAATTGAAATTTTTATATGAAAAACTTCTTTTGCCCATATCTCCTAAACTAAGCGTCCTAGAGCGAAAAGGACTTTAATTCGTGACCACCCCCAAACAATTGAAAAATCCACCCAAAACATAAAAAAATTGAAATTTTTATATGAAAAACTTCTTTTGCCCATATCTCCTAAACTAAGCGTCCTAGAGCGAAAAGGACTTTAATTCGTGACCACCCCCAAAAAATTGAAAAATCCACCCAAAACATAAAAAAATTGAAATTTTTATATGAAAAACTTCTTTTGCACATATCTCCTAAACTAAGCGTCCTAGAGCGAAAAGGACTTTAATTCGTGACCACCCCCAAAAAATTGAAAAATCCACCCAAAACCTAAAAAAATTGAAATTTTTATATGAAAAACTTCTTTTGCCAATATCTCCTAAACTAAGCGTCCTAGAGCGATAAGGACTTTAATTCGTGACCACCCCCAAAAAATTGAAAAATCCACCCAAAACCTAAAAAAATTGAAATTTTTATATGAAAAACTTCTTTTGCCCATATCTCCTTAAATATGCGTCCTAGAGCGAAAAGGACTTTAATTCGTGACCACCCCCGAAAAATTGAAAAATCCACCCAAAACCTAAACAAATTGAAATTTTTATATGAAAATCTTCTTTTGCCCATATCTCCTAAACTAAGCGTCCTAGAAGGAAAAGGACTTTAATTCGTGACCACCCCCAAAAAATTGAAAAATCCACCCAAAACCTAAAAAAATTGAAAATTTTATATGAAAAACTTCTTTTACCCATATCTCCTAAACTAAGCGTCCTAGAGCGAAAAGGACTTTAATTCGTGACCACCCCCAAAAAATTGAAAAATCCACCCAAAATCTAAAAAAAATTGAAATTTTTATATGAAAAACTTCTTTTGCCCATATCTCCTAAACTAAGCGTCCTAGAGCGAAAAGGACTTTAATTCGTGACCACCCCCAAAAAATTGAAAAATCCACCCAAAATCTAAAAAAAATTGAAATTTTTATATGAAAAACTTCTTTTGCCCATATCTCCTAAACTAAGCGTCCTAGAGCGAAAAGGACTTTAATTCGTGACCACCCCCAAAAAATTGAAAAATCCACCCAAAACCTAAAAAAATTGAAATTTTTATATGAAAAATCCACCCAAAACCTAAAAAAATTGAAATTTTTATATGAAAAACTTCTTTTGCCCATATCTCATAAACTAAGCGTCCTAGAGCGAAAAGGACTTTAATTCGTGACCACCCCCAAAAAATTGAAAAATCCACCCAAAACCTAAAAAAATTGAAATTTTTATATGAAAAACTTCTTTTGCCCATATCTCCTAAACTAAGCGTCCTAGAGCGAAAAGGACTTTAATTCGTGACCACCCCCAAACAATTGAAAAATCCACCCAAAACCTAAAAAATTGAAATTTTTATATGAAAAACTTCTTTTGCCCATATCTCCTAAACTAAGCGTCCTAGAAGGAAAAGGACTTTAATTCGTGACCACCCCCACAAAATTGAAAAATCCACGCAAAACCTAAAAAATTGAAATTTTTATATGAAAAACTTCTTTTGCCCATATCTCCTAAACTAAGCGTCCTAGAGCGAAAAGGACTTTAATTCGTGACCACCCCCAAAAAATTGAAAAATCCACCCAAAACCTAAAAAAATTTAAATTTTTATATGAAAAACTTCTTTTGCCCATATCTCCTAAACTAAGCGTCCTAGAGCGAAAAGGACTTTAATTCGTGACCACCCCCAAAAATTGAAAAATCCACCCAAAACCTAAAAAAATTGAAATTTTTATATGAAAAACGTCTTTTGCCCATATCTCCTAAACTAAGCGTCCTAGAGCGAAAAGGACTTTAATTCGTGACCACCCCCAAAAAATTGAAAAATCCACCCAAAACCTAAAAAAATTGAAATTTTTATATGAAAAACTTCTTTTGCCCATATCTCCTAAACTAAGCGTCCTAGAGCGAAAAGGACTTTAATTCGTGACCACCCCCAAAAAATTGAAAAATCCACCCAAAACATAAAAAAATTGAAATTTTTATATGAAAAACTTCTTTTGCCCATATCTCCTAAACTAAGCGTCCTAAAGCGAAAAGGACTTTAATTCGTGACCACCCCCAAACAATTGAAAAATCCACCCAAAACCTAAAAAAATTGAAATTTTTATATGAAAAACTTCTTTTGCCAATATCTCCTAAACTAAGCGTCCTAGAGCGAAAAGGACTTTAATTCGTGACCACCCCCAAAAAATTGAAAAATCCACCCAAAACCTAAAAAAATTTAAATTTTTATATGAAAAACTTCTTTTGCCCATATCTCCTTAAATATGCGTCCTAGAGCGAAAAGGACTTTAATTCGTGACCACCCCCAAAAAATTGAAAAATCCACCCAAAACCTAAAAAAATTGAAATTTTTATATGAAAATCTTCTTTTGCCTATATCTCCTAAACTAAGCGTCCTAGAAGGAAAAGGACTTTAATTCGTGACCACCCCCAAAAAATTGAAAAATCCACCCAAAACCTAAAAAAATTGAAAATTTTATATGAAAAACTTCTTTTACCCATATCTCCTAAACTAAGCGTCCTAGAGCGAAAAGGACTTTAATTCGTGACCACCCCCAAAAAATTGAAAAATCCACCCAAAATCTAAAAAAAATTGAAATTTTTATATGAAAAACTTCTTTTGCCCATATCTCCTAAACTAAGCGTCCTAGAGCGAAAAGGACTTTAATTCGTGACCACCCCCAAAAAATTGAAAAATCCACCCAAAATCTAAAAAAAATTGAAATTTTTATATGAAAAACTTATTTTGCCCATATCTCCTAAACTAAGCGTCCTAGAGCGAAAAGGACTTTAATTCGTGACCACCCCCAAAAAATTGAAAAATCCACCCAAAACCTAAAAAAATTGAAATTTTTATATGAAAAATCCACCCAAAACCTAAAAAAATTGAAATTTTTATATGAAAAACTTCTTTTGCCCATATCTCATAAACTAAGCGTCCTAGAGCGAAAAGGACTTTAATTCGTGACCACCCCCAAAAAATTGAAAAATCCACCCAAAACCTAAAAAAATTGAAATTTTTATATGAAAAACTTCTTTTGCCCATATCTCCTAAACTAAGCGTCCTAGAGCGAAAAGGACTTTAATTCGTGACCACCCCCAAACAATTGAAAAATCCACCCAAAACCTAAAAAATTGAAATTTTTATATGAAAAACTTCTTTTGCCCATATCTCCTAAACTAAGCGTCCTAGAAGGAAAAGGACTTTAATTCGTGACCACCCCCACAAAATTGAAAAATCCACGCAAAACCTAAAAAATTGAAATTTTTATATGAAAAACTTCTTTTGCCCATATCTCCTAAACTAAGCGTCCTAGAGCGAAAAGGACTTTAATTCGTGACCACCCCCAAAAAATTGAAAAATCCACCCAAAACCTAAAAAAATTTAAATTTTTATATGAAAAACTTCTTTTGCCCATATCTCCTAAACTAAGCGTCCTAGAGCGAAAAGGACTTTAATTCGTGACCACCCCCAAAAATTGAAAAATCCACCCAAAACCTAAAAAAATTGAAATTTTTATATGAAAAACGTCTTTTGCCCATATCTCCTAAACTAAGCGTCCTAGAGCGAAAAGGACTTTAATTCGTGACCACCCCCAAAAAATTGAAAAATCCACCCAAAACCTAAAAAAATTGAAATTTTTATATGAAAAACTTCTTTTGCCCATATCTCCTAAACTAAGCGTCCTAGAGCGAAAAGGACTTTAATTCGTGACCACCCCCAAAAAATTGAAAAATCCACCCAAAACCTAAAAAAAATTAAATTTTTATATGAAAAACATCTTTTGCCCATATCTCCTAAACTAAGTGTCCTAGAGCGAAAAGGACTTTAATTCGTGACCACCCCCAAAAAATTGAAAAATCCACCCAAAACCTAAAAAAAATGAAATTTTTATATGAAAAACTTCTTTTGCCCATATCTCCTAAACTAAGCGTCCTAGAGCGAAAAAGACTTTAATTCGTGACCACCCCCAAACAATTGAAAAATCCACCCAAAACCTAAAAAAATTAAATTTTTATATGAAAAACTTCTTTTGCCCATATCTCCTAAACTAAGCGTCCTAGAGCGAAAAGGACTTTAATTCGTGACCACCCCCAAACAATTGAAAAATCCACCCAAAACCTAAAAAAATTGAAATTTTTATATGAAAAACTTCTTTTGCCCATATCTCCTAAAGTAAGCGTCCTAGAGCGAAAAGGACTTTAATTCGTGACCACCCCCAAAAAATTGAAAAATCCACCCAAAACATAAAAAAAATTTAAATTTTTATATGAAAAACTTCTTTTGCCCATATCTCCTAAACTAAGCGTCCTAGAGCGAAAAGGACTTTAATTCGTGACCACCCCCAAAAAATTGAAAAATCCACCCAAAACCTAAAAAAATTGAAAATTGTATATGAAAAACTTCTTTTGCCCATATCTCCTAAACTAAGCGTCCTAGAGCGAAAAGGACTTTAATTCGTGACCACCCCCAAAAAATTGAAAAATCCACCCAAAACCTAAAAAAATTGAAATTTTTATATGAAAAACTTCTTTTGCCCATATCTCCTTAAATATGCGTCCTAGAGCGAAAAGGACTTTAATTCGTGACCACCCCCAAACAATTGAAAAATCCACCCAAAACCTAAAAAAATTGAAATTTTTATATGAAAAACTTCTTTTGCCCATATCTCCTAAACTAAGCGTCCTAGAGCGAAAAGGACTTTAATTCGTGACCACCCCAAAAAATTGAAAAATCCACCCAAAACCTAAAAAAATGAAAATTTTTATATGAAAAGCTTCTTTTGCCCATATCTCCTAAACTAAGCGTCCTAGAGCGAAAAGGACTTTAATTCGTGACCACCCCCAAAAAATTGAAAAATCCACCCAAAACCTAAAAAAATTGAAAGTTTTATATGAAAAACTTCTTTTGCCCATATCTCCTAAACTAAGCGTCCTAGAAGGAAAAGGACTTTAATTCGTGACCAAAAAAAACCCAAAAAATTGAAAAATCCACACAAAACCTAAAAAAATTGAAATTTTTATATGAAAAACTTCTTTTGCCCATATCTCCTAAACTAAGCGTCCTAGAGCGAAAAGGACTTTAATTCGTGACCACCCCCAAAAAATTGAAAAATCCACCCAAAACCTAAAAAAAATTGAAAGTTTTATATGAAAAACTTATTTTGCCCATATCTCCTAAACTAAGCGTCCTAGAAGGAAAAGGACTTTAATTCGTGACCAAAAAAACCCAAAAAATTGAAAAATCCACACAAAACCTAAAAAAATTGAAATTTTTATATGAAAAACTTCTTTTGCCCATATCTCCTAAACTAAGCGTCCTAAAGCGAAAAGGACTTTAATTCGTGACCACCCCCAAAAAATTTGAAAAATCCACCCAAAACCTATAAAAATTGAAATTTTTATATGAAAAACTTCTTTTGCCCATATCTCCTAAACTAAGCGTCCTAGAGCGAAAAGGACTTTAATTCGTGACCACCCCCAAAAAATTGAAAAATCCACCCAAAACCTAAAAAAATTGAAATTTTTATATGAAAAACTTCTTTTGCCCATATCTCCTAAACTAAGCGTCCTAGAGCGAAAAGGACTTTAATTCGTGACCACCCCCGAAAAATTGAAAAATCCACCCAAAACCTAAAAAAATTGAAATTTTTATATGAAAAACTTCTTTTGCCCATATCTCCTAAACTAAGCGTCCTAGAGCGAAAAGGACTTTAATTCGTGACCACCCCCAAAAAATTGAAAAATCCACCCAAAACCTAAAAAAATTGAAATTTTTATATGAAAAACTTCTTTTGCCCATATCTCCTAAACTAAGCGTCCTAGAGCGAAAAGGACTTTAATTCGTGACCACCCCCAAACAATTGAAAAATCCACCCAAAACCAAAAAAAATTGAAATTTTTATATGAAAAACTTCTTTTGTCCATATCTCCCAAACTAAGCGTCCTAGAGCGAAAAAGACTTTAATTCGTGACCACCCCCAAAAAATTGAAAAATCCACCCAAAACCTAAAAAAATTGAAATTTTTATATGAAAAACTTCTTTTGCCCATATCTCCTAAACTAAGCGTCCTAGAGCGAAAAGGACTTTAATTCGTGACCACCCCCAAACAATTGAAAAATCCACCCAAAACCTAAAAAAATTGAAATTTTTATATGAAAAACTTGTTTTGCCCATATCTCCTAAAAAAAATCCACCCAAAACATAAAAAAATTTAAATTTTTATATGAAAAACTTCTTTTGCCCATATCTCCTAAACTAAGCGTCCTAAAGCGAAAAGGAC
The DNA here is from genome assembly GCF_050003625.1 of Haematobia irritans. Classification (NCBI taxonomy): domain Eukaryota; kingdom Metazoa; phylum Arthropoda; class Insecta; order Diptera; family Muscidae; genus Haematobia; species Haematobia irritans. Next base: position 119,222,370 of record NC_134401.1, read on the forward strand.
TTTAATTCGTGACCACCCCCAAAAAATTGAAAAATCCACCCAAAACCTAAAAAAATTGAAATTTTTATATGAAAAACTTCTTTTGCCCATATCTCCTTAAATATGCGTCCTAGAGCGAAAAGGACTTTAATTCGTGACCACCCCCAAAAAATTGAAAAATCCACCCAAAACCTAAAAAAATTGAAATTTTTATATGAAAAACATCTTTTGCCCATATCTCCTAAACTAAGCGTCCTAGAGCGAAAAGGACTTTAATTCGTGACCACCCCAAAAAATTGAAAAATCCACCCAAAACCTAAAAAAATTTAAATTTTTATATGAAAAACTTCTTTTGCCCATATCTACTAAACTAAGCGTCCTAGAGCGAAAAGGACTTTAATTCGTGACCACCCCAAAAAATTGAAAAATCCACCCAAAACCTAAAAAAAATTGAAATTTTTATATGAAAAACTTCTTTTGCCCATATCTCCTAAACTAAGCGTCCTAGAGCGAAAAGGACTTTAATTCGTGACCACCCCCAAGAAATTGAAAAATCCACCCAAAACCTAAAAAAATTGAAATTTTTATATGAAAAACTTCTTTTGCCCATATCTCCTAAACTAAGCTCCCTAGAGCGAAAAGGACTTTAATTCGTGACCACCCCCAAAAAATTGAAAAATCCACCCAAAACCTAAAAAAATTGAAATTTTTATATGAAAAACTTCTTTTGCCCATATCTCCTTAAATATGCGTCCTAGAGCGAAAAGGACTTTAATTCGTGACCACCCCCAAAAAATTGAAAAATCCACCCAAAACCTAAAAAAATTGAAATTTTTATATGAAAAACTTCTTTTGCCCATATCTCCTAAACTAAGCGTCCTAGAGCGAAAAGGACTTTAATTCGTGACCACCCCCAAACAATTGAAAAATCCACCCAAAAGCTAAAAAAATTGAAATTTTTATATGAAAAACTTCTTTTGCCCATATCTCCTAAACTAAGCGTCCTAGAGCGAAAAGGACTTTAATTCGTGACCACCCCCAAAAAATTGAAAAATCCACCCAAAACCTAAAAAAATTGAAATTTTTATATGAAAAACTTCTTTTGCCCATATCTCCTAAACTAAGCGTCCTAGAGCGAAAAGGACTTTAATTCGTGACCACCCCCAAACAATTGAAAAATCCACCCAAAACCTAAAAAAATTGAAATTTTTATATGAAAAACTTCTTTTGCCCATATCTCCTAAACTAAGCGTCCTAGAGCGAAAAGGACTTTAATTCGTGACCACCCCCGAAAAATTGAAAAATCCACCCAAAACCTAAAAAAATTGAAATTTTTATATGAAAAACGTCTTTTGCCCATATCTCCTAAACTAAGCGTCCTAGAGCGAAAAGGACTTTAATTCGTGACCACCCCCAAAAAATTTAAAAATCCACCCAAAACCTAAAAAAATTGAAATTTTTATATGAAAAACTTCTTTTGCCCATATCTCCTAAACTAAGCGTCCTAGAGCGAAAAGGACTTTAATTCGTGACCACCCCCAAAAAATTGAAAAATCCACCCAAAACCTAAAAAAATTTAAATTTTTATATGAAAAACTTCTTTTGCCCATATCTCCTAAACTAAGCGTCCTAGAGCGAAAAGGACTTTAATTCGTGACCACCCCCAAAAATTTGAAAAATCCACCCAAAACCTAAAAAAAATTAAATTTTTATATGAAAAACATCTTTTGCCCATATCTCCTAAACTAAGCGTCCTAGAGCGAAAAGGACTTTAATTCGTGACCACCCCCAAAAAATTGAAAAATCCACCCAAAACCTAAAAAAAATGAAATTTTTGTATGAAAAACTTCTTTTGCCCATATCTCCTAAACTAAGCGTCCTAGAGCGAAAAGGACTTTAATTCGTGACCACCCCCAAAAAATTGAAAAATCCACCCAAAACCTAAAAAAAATTGAAATTTTTATATGAAAAACTTCTTTTGCCCATATCTCCTAAACTAAGCGTCCTAGAGCGAAAAGGACTTTAATTCGTGACCACCCCAAAAAATTGAAAAATCCACCCAAAACCTAAAAAAATTGAAATTTTTATATGAAAAACTTCTTTTGCCCATATCTCCTAAACTAAGCGTCCTAGAGCGAAAAGGACTTTAATTCGTGACCACCCCCAAGAAATTGAAAAATCCACCCAAAACCTAAAAAAATTGAAATTTTTATATGAAAAACTTCTTTTGCCCATATCTCCTAAACTAAGCGTCCTAGAGCGAAAAGGACTTTAATTCGTGACCACCCCCAAAAAATTGAAAAATCCACCCAAAACCTAAAAAAATTGAAATTTTTATATGAAAAACTTCTTTTGCCCATATCTCCTAAACTAAGCGTCCTAGAGCGAAAAGGACTTTAATTCGTGACCACCCCCAAAAAATTGAAAAATCCACCCAAAACCTAAAAAAATTGAAATTTTTATATGAAAAACTTCTTTTGCCCATATCTCCTTAAATATGCGTCCTAGAGCGAAAAGGACTTTAATTCGTGACCACCCCCAAAAAATTGAAAAATCCACCCAAAACCTAAAAAAATTGAAATTTTTATATGAAAAACTTCTTTTGCCCATATCTCCTAAACTAAGCGTCCTAGATCGAAAAGGACTTTAATTCGTGACCACCCCCAAACAATTGAAAAATCCACCCAAAACCTAAAAAAATTGAAATTTTTATATGAAAAACTTCTTTTGCCCATATCTCCTAAACTAAGCGTCCTAGAGCGAAAAGGACTTTAATTCGTGACCACCCCCAAAAAATTGAAAAATCCACCCAAAACCTAAAAAAATTGAAATTTTTATATGAAAAACTTCTTTTGCCCATATCTCCTAAACTAAGCGTCCTAGAGCGAAAAGGACTTTAATTCGTGACCACCCCCAAACAATTGAAAAATCCACCCAAAACCTAAAAAAATTGAAATTTTTATATGAAAAACTTCTTTTGCCCATATCTCCTAAACTAAGCGTCCTAGAGCGAAAAGGACTTTAATTCGTGACCACCCCCGAACAATTGAGAAATCCACCCAAAACCTAAAAAAATTGAAATTTTTATATGAAAAACGTCTTTTGCCCATATCTCCTAAACTAAGCGTCCTAGAGCGAAAAGGACTTTAATTCGTGACCACCCCCAAAAAATTGAAAAATCCACCCAAAACCTAAAAAAATTGAAATTTTTATATGAAAAACTTCTTTTGCCCATATCTCCTAAACTAAGCGTCCTAGAGCGAAAAGGACTTTAATTCGTGACCACCCCCAAAAAATTGAAAAATCCACCCAAAACCTAAAAAAATTGAAATTTTTATATGAAAAACTTCTTTTGCCCATATCTCCTAAACTAAGCGTCCTAAAGCGAAAAGGACTTTAATTCGTGACCACCCCCAAAAAATTGAAAAATCCACCCAAAACCTAAAAAAAATTAAATTTTTATATGAAAAACATCTTTTGCCCATATCTCCTAAACTAAGCGTCCTAGAGCGAAAAGGACTTTAATTCGTGACCACCCCCAAAAAATTGAAAAATCCACCCAAAACCTAAAAAAAATGAAATTTTTATATGAAAAACTTCTTTTGCCCATATCTCCTAAACTAAGCGTCCTAGAGCGAAAAGGACTTTAATTCGTGACCACCCCCAAAAAATTGAAAAATCCACCCAAAACCTAAAAAAATTGAAATTTTTATATGAAAAACTTCTTTTGCCCATATCTCCTAAACTAAGCGTCCTAGAGCGAAAAGGACTTTAATTCGTGACCACCCCCAAACAATTGAAAAATCCACCCAAAACCTAAAAAAATTAAATTTTTATATGAAAAACTTCTTTTGCCCATATCTCCTAAACTAAGCGTCCTAGAGCGAAAACGACTTTAATTCGTGACCACCCCCAAACAATTTAAAAATCCACCCAAAACCTAAAAAAATTGAAATTTTTATATGAAAAACTTCTTTTGCCCATATCTCCTAAACTAAGCGTCCTAGAGCGAAAAGGACTTTAATTCGTGACCACCCCCAAAAAATTGAAAAATCCACCCAAAACCTAAAAAAATTGAAATTTTTATATGAAAAACTTCTTTTGCCCATATCTCCTTAAATATGCGTCTTAGAGCGAAAAGGACTTTAATTCGTGACCACCCCCAAAAAATTGAAAAATCCACCCAAAACCTAAAAAAATTGAAATTTTTATATGAAAAGCTTCTTTTGCCCATATCTCCTAAACTAAGCGTCCTAGAGCGAAAAGGACTTTAATTCGTGACCACCCCAAAAAATTGAAAAATCCACCAAAACCTAAAAAAATTGAAATTTTTATATGAAAAGCTTCTTTTGCCCATATCTCCTAAACTAAGCGTCCTAGAGCGAAAAGGACTTTAATTCGTGACCACCCCCAAAAAATTGAAAAATCCACCCAAAACCTAAAAAATTGAAATTTTTATATGAAAAACTTCTTTTGCCCATATCTCCTAAACTAAGCGTCCTAGAGCGAAAAGGACTTTAATTCGTGACCACCCCAAAAAATTGAAAAATCCACCCAAAACCTAAAAAAATTGAAATTTTTATATGAAAAGCTTCTTTTGCCCATATCTCCTAAACTAAGCGTCCTAGAGCGAAAAGGACTTTAATTCGTGACCACCCCCAAAAAATTGAAAAATCCACCCAAAACCTAAAAAAATTGAAAGTTTTATATGAAAAACTTCTTTTGCCCATATCTCCTAATCTAAGCGTCCTAGAAGGAAAAGGACTTTAATTCGTGACCAAAAAAACCCAAAAAATTGAAAAATCCACACAAAACCTAAAAAAATTGAAATTTTTATATGAAAAACTTCTTTTGCCCATATCTCCTAAACTAAGCGTCCTAGAGCGAAAATGACTTTAATTCGTGACCACCCCCAAAAAATTGAAAAATCCACCCAAAACCTAAAAAAATTGAAAGTTTTATATGAAAAACTTCTTTTGCCCATATCTCCTAAACTAAGCGTCCTAGAAGGAAAAGGACTTTAATTCGTGACCAAAAAAACCCAAAAAATTGAAAAATCCACACAAAACCTAAAAAAATTGAAATTTTTATATGAAAAACTTCTTTTGCCCATATCTCCTAAACTAAGCGTCCTAAAGCGAAAAGGACTTTAATTCGTGACCACCCCCAAAAAATTTGAAAAATCCACCCAAAACCTAAAAAAATTGAAATTTTTATATGAAAAACTTCTTTTGCCCATATCTCCTAAACTAAGCGTCCTAGAGCGAAAAGGACTTTAATTCGTGACCACCCCCAAAAAATTGAAAAATCCACCCAAAACCTAAAAAAATTGAAATTTTTATATGAAAAACTTCTTTTGCCCATATCTCCTAAACTAAGCGTCCTAGAGCGAAAAGGACTTTAATTCGTGACCACCCCCGAAAAATTGAAAAATCCACCCAAAACCTAAAAAAATTGAAATTTTTATATGAAAAACTTCTTTTGCCCATAGCTCCTAAACTAAGCGTCCTAGAGCGAAAAGGACTTTAATTCGTGACCACCCCCAAAAAATTGAAAAATCCACCCAAAACCTAAAAAAATTGAAATTTTTATATGAAAAACTTCTTTTGTCCATATCTCCTAAACTAAGCGTCCTAGAGCGACAAAGACTTTAATTCGTGACCACCCCCAAAAAATTGAAAAATCCACCCAAAACCTAAAAAGATTGAAATTTTTATATGAAAAACTTCTTTTGCCCATATCTCCTAAACTAAGCGTCCTAGAGCGAAAAGGACTTTAATTCGTGACCACCCCCAAACAATTGAAAAATCCACCCAAAACCTAAAAAAATTGAAATTTTTATATGAAAAACTTGTTTTGCCCATATCTCCTAAAAAAAATCCACCCAAAACATAAAAAAAATTTAAATTTTTATATGAAAAACTTCTTTTGCCCATATCTCCTAAACTAAGCGTCCTAAAGCGAAAAGGACTTTAATTCGTGACCACCCCCAAAAAATTGAAAAATCCACCCAAAACCTAAAAAAATTGAAATTTTTATATGAAAAACTTCTTTTGCCCATACCTCCTTAAATATGCGTCCTAGAGCGAAAAGGACTTTAATTCGTGACCACCCCCAAAAAATTGAAAAATCCACCCAAAACCTAAAAAAATTGAAATTTTTATATGAAAAACATCTTTTGCCCATATCTCCTAAACTAAGCGTCCTAGAGCGAAAAGGACTTTAATTCGTGACCACCCCAAAAAATTGAAAAATCCACCCAAAACCTAAAAAAATTAAAATTTTTATATGAAAAACTTCTTTTGCCCATATCTCCTAAACTAAGCGTCCTAGAGCGAAAAGGACTTTAATTCGTGACCACCCCCAAAAAATTGAAAAATCCACCCAAAACCTAAAAAAATTGAAATTTTTATATGAAAAACTTCTTTTGCCCATATCTCCTAAACTAAGCGTCCTAGAGCGAAAAGGACTTTAATTCGTGACCACTCCCAAAAAATTGAAAAATCCACCCAAAACCTAAAAAAATTGAAATTTTTATACGAAAAACTTCTTTTGCCCATATCTCCTAAACTAAGCGTCCTAGAGCGAAAAGGACTTTAATTCGTGACCACCCCCAAAAAATTGAAAAATCCACCCAAAACCTAAAAAAATTGAAATTTTTATATGAAAAACTTCTTTTGCCCATATCTCCTTAAATATGCGTCCTAGAGCGAAAAGGACTTTAATTCGTGACCACCCCCAAAAAATTGAAAAATCCACCCAAAACCTAAAAAAATTTAAATTTTTATATGAAAAACTTCTTTTGCCCATATCTCCTAAACTAAGCGTCCTAGAGCGAAAAGGACTTTAATTCGTGACCACCCCCAAACAATTGAAAAATCCACCCAAAAGCTAAAAAAATTGAAATTTTTATATGAAAAACTTCTTTTGCCCATATCTCCTAAACTAAGCGTCCTAGAGCGAAAAGGACTTTAATTCGTGACCACCCCCAAAAAATTGAAAAATCCACCCAAAACCTAAAAAAATTGAAATTTTTATATGAAAAACTTCTTTTGCCCATATCTCCTAAACTAAGCGTCCTAGAGCGAAAAGGACTTTAATTCGTGACCACCCCCAAACAATTGAAAAATCCACCCAAAACCTAAAAAAATTGAAATTTTTATATGAAAAACTTCTTTTGCCCATATCTCCTAAACTAAGCGTCCTAGAGCGAAAAGGACTTTAATTCGTGACCACCCCCAAACAATTGAAAAATCCACCCAAAACCTAAAAAAATTGAAATTTTTATATGAAAAACTTGTTTTGCCCATATCTCCTAAAAAAAAATCCACCCAAAACATAAAAAAAATTTAAATTTTTATATGAAAAACTTCTTTTGCCCATATCTCCTAAACTAAGCGTCCTAGAGCGAAAAGGACTTTAATTCGTGACCACCCCCGAAAAATTGAAAAATCCACCCAAAACCTAAAAAAATTGAAATTTTTATATGAAAAACTTCTTTTGCCCATATCTCCTAAACTAAGCGTCCTAGAGCGAAAAGGACTTTAATTCGTGACCACCCCCAAAAAATTGAAAAATCCACCCAAAACCTAAAAAAATTGAAATTTTTATATGAAAAACTTCTTTTGCCCATATCTCCTAAACTAAGCGTCCTAGAGCGAAAAGGACTTTAATTCGTGACCACCCCCAAACAATTGAAAAATCCACCCAAAACCTAAAAAAATTGAAATTTTTATATGAAAAACTTCTTTTGTCCATATCTCCTAAACTAAGCGTCCTAGAGCGACAAAGACTTTAATTCGTGACCACCCCCAAAAAATTGAAAAATCCACCCAAAACCTAAAAAAATTGAAATTTTTATATGAAAAACTTCTTTTGCCCATATCTCCTAAACTAAGCGTCCTAGAGCGAAAAGGACTTTAATTCGTGACCACCCCCAAACAATTGAAAAATCCACCCAAAACCTAAAAAAATTGAAATTTTTATATGAAAAACTTGTTTTGCCCATATCTCCTAAAAAAAAATCCACCCAAAACATAAAAAAAATTTAAATTTTTATATGAAAAACTTCTTTTGCCCATATCTCCTAAACTAAGCGTCCTAAAGCGAAAAGGACTTTAATTCGTGACCACCCCCAAAAAATTGAAAAATCCACCCAAAACCTAAAAAAATTGAAATTTTTATATGAAAAACTTCTTTTGCCCATATCTCCTTAAATATGCGTCCTAGAGCGAAAAGGACTTTAATTCGTGACCACCCCCAAAAAATTGAAAAATCCACCCAAAACCTAAAAAAATTGAAATTTTTATATGAAAAACTTCTTTTGCCCATATCTCCTAAACTAAGCGTCCTAGAGCGAAAAGGACTTTAATTCGTGACCACCCCAAAAAATTGAAAAATCCACCCAAAACCTAAAAAAATTGAAATTTTTATATGAAAAACTTCTTTTGCCCATATCTCCTAAACTAAGCGTCCTAGAGCGAAAAGGACTTTAATTCGTGACCACTCCCAAAAAATTGAAAAATCCACCCAAAACCTAAAAAAATTGAAATTTTTATACGAAAAACTTCTTTTGCCCATATCTCCTAAACTAAGCGTCCTAGAGCGAAAAGGACTTTAATTCGTGACCACCCCCAAAAAATTGAAAAATCCACCCAAAACCTAAAAAAATTGAAATTTTTATATGAAAAACTTCTTTTGCCCATATCTCCTTAAATATGCGTCCTAGAGCGAAAAGGACTTTAATTCGTGACCACCCCCAAAAAATTGAAAAATCCACCCAAAACCTAAAAAAATTTAAATTTTTATATGAAAAACTTCTTTTGCCCATATCTCCTAAACTAAGCGTCCTAGAGCGAAAAGGACTTTAATTCGTGACCACCCCCAAACAATTGAAAAATCCACCCAAAACCTAAAAAAATTGAAATTTTTATATGAAAAACTTATTTTGCCCATATCTCCTAAACTAAGCGTCCTAGAGCGAAAAGGACTTTAATTCGTGACCACCCCCAAAAAATTGAAAAATCCACCCAAAACCTAAAAAAAATGAAATTTTTATATGAAAAACTTCTTTTGCCCATATCTCCTAAACTAAGCGTCCTAGAGCGAAAAGGACTTTAATTCGTGACCACCCCCAAACAATTGAAAAATCCACCCAAAACCTAAAAAAATTGAAATTTTTATATGAAAAACTTCTTTTGCCCATATCTCCTAAACTAAGCGTCCTAGAGCGAAAAGGACTTTAATTCGTGACCACCCCCGAAAAATTGAAAAATCCACCCAAAACCTAAAAAATTGAAATTTTTATATGAAAAACTTCTTTTGCCCATATCTCCTAAACTAAGCGTCCTAGAGCGAAAAGGACTTTAATTCGTGACCACCCCCAAAAAATTGAAAAATCCACCCAAAACCTAAAAAAATTGAAATTTTTATATGAAAAACTTCTTTTGCCCATATCTCCTAAACTAAGCGTCCTAGAGCGAAAAGGACTTTAATTCGTGACCACCCCCAAAAAATTGAAAAATCCACCCAAAACCTAAAAAAATTGAAATTTTTATATGAAAAACTTCTTTTGTCCATATCTCCTAAACTAAGCGTCCTAGAGCGACAAAGACTTTAATTCGTGACCACCCCCAAAAAATTGAAAAATCCACCCAAAACCTAAAAAAATTGAAATTTTTATATGAAAAACTTCTTTTGCCCATATCTCCTAAACTAAGCGTCCTAGAGCGAAAAGGACTTTAATTCGTGACCACCCCCAAACAATTGAAAAATCCACCCAAAACCTAAAAAAATTGAAATTTTTATATGAAAAACTTGTTTTGCCCATATCTCCTAAAAAAAAATCCACCCAAAACATAAAAAAAATGAAATTTTTATATGAAAAACTTCTTTTGCCCATATCTCCTAAACTAAGCGTCCTAAAGCGAAAAGGACTTTAATTCGTGACCACCCCCAAAAAATTGAAAAATCCACCCAAAACCTAAAAAAATTGAAATTTTTATATGAAAAACTTCTTTTGCCCATATCTCCTTACATATGCGTCCTAGAGCGAAAAGGACTTTAATTCGTGACCACCCCCAAAAAATTGAAAAATCCACCCAAAACCTAAAAAAATTGAAATTTTTATATGAAAAACATCTTTTGCCCATATCTCCTAAACTAAGCGTCCTAGAGCGAAAAGGACTTTAATTCGTGACCACCCCAAAAAATTGAAAAATCCACCCAAAACCTAAAAAAATTTAAATTTTTATATGAAAAACTTCTTTTGCCCATATCTACTAAACTAAGCGTCCTAGAGCGAAAAGGACTTTAATTCGTGACCACCCCAAAAAATTGAAAAATCCACCCAAAACCTAAAAAAATTGAAATTTTTATATGAAAAACTTCGTTTGCCCATATCTCCTAAACTAAGCGTCCTAGAGCGAAAAGGACTTTAATTCGTGACCACCCCCAAAAAATTGAAAAATCCACCCAAAACCTAAAAAAATTGAAATTTTTATATGAAAAACTTCTTTTGCCCATATCTCCTAAACTAAGCGTCCTAGAGCGAAAAGGACTTTAATTCGTGACCACCCCCAAAAAATTGAAAAATCCACCCAAAACCTAAAAAAATTGAAATTTTTATATGAAAAACTTCGTTTGCCCATATCTCCTAAACTAAGCGTCCTAGAGCGAAAAGGACTTTAATTCGTGACCACCCCCAAAAAATTGAAAAATCCACCCAAAACCTAAAAAAATTGAAATTTTTATATGAAAAACTTCTTTTGCCCATATCTCCTAAACTAAGCGTCCTAGAGCGAAAAGGACTTTAATTCGTGACCACCCCCAAAAAATTGAAAAATCCACCCAAAACCTAAAAAAATTGAAATTTTTATATGAAAAACTTCTTTTGCCCATATCTCCTTAAATATGCGTCCTAGAGCGAAAAGGACTTTAATTCGTGAGCACCCCCAAAAAATTGAAAAATCCACCCAAAACCTAAAAAAATTGAAATTTTTATATGAAAAACTTCTTTTGCCCATATCTCCTTAAATATGCGTCCTAGAGCGAAAAGGACTTTAATTCGTGACCACCCCCAAAAAATTGAAAAATCCACCCAAAACCTAAAAAAATTGAAATTTTTATATGAAAAACTTCTTTTGCCCATATCTCCTAAACTAAGCGTCCTAGAGCGAAAAGGACTTTAATTCGTGACCACCCCCAAAAAATTGAAAAATCCACCCAAAACCTAAAAAAATTGAAATTTTTATATGAAAAACTTCTTTTGCCCATATCTCCTAAACTAAGCGTCCTAGAGCGAAAAGGACTTTAATTCGTGACCACCCCCAAACAATTGAAAAATCCACCCAAAACCTAAAAAAATTGAAATTTTTATATGAAAAACTTCTTTTGCCCATATCTCCTAAACTAAGCGTCCTAGAGCGAAAAGGACTTTAATTCGTGACCACCCCCGAAAAATTGAAAAATCCACCCAAAACCTAAAAAAATTGAAATTTTTATATGAAAAACTTCTTTTGCCCATATCTCCTAAACTAAGCATCCTAGAGCGAAAAGGACTTTAATTCGTGACCACCCCCAAAAAATTGAAAAATCCACCCAAAACCTAAAAAAATTTAAATTTTTATATGAAAAACTTCTTTTGCCCATATCTCCTAAACTAAGCGTCCTAGAGCGAAAAGGACTTTAATTCGTGACCACCCCCAAACAATTGAAAAATCCACCCAAAACCTAAAAAAATTGAAATTTTTATATGAAAAACTTCTTTTGTCCATATCTCCTAAACTAAGCGTCCTAGAGCGAAAAATACTTTAATTCGTGACCACCCCCAAAAAATTGAAAAATCCACCCAAAACCTAAAAAAAATTAAATTTTTATATGAAAAACTTCTTTTGCCCATATCTCCTAAACTAAGCGTCCTAGAGCGAAAAGGACTTTAATTCGTGACCACCCCCAAACAATTGAAAAATCCACCCAAAACCTAAAAAAATTGAAATTTTTATATGAAAAACTTCTTTTGCCCATATCTCCTAAAAAAAATCCACCCAAAACATAAAAAAATTTAAATTTTTATATGAAAAACTTCTTTTGCCCATATCTCCTAAACTAAGCGTCCTAGAGCGAAAAGGACTTTAATTCGTGACCACCCCCAAAAAATTGAAAAATCCACCCAAAACCTAAAAAAATTGAAATTTTTATATGAAAAACTTCTTTTGCCCATATCTCCTAAACTAAGCGTCCTAGAGCGAAAAGGACTTTAATTCGTGACCACCCCCGAAAAATTGAAAAATCCACCCAAAACCTAAAACAATTGAAATTTTTATATGAAAAACTTCTTTTGCCCATATCTCCTAAACTAAGCGTCCTAGAGCGAAAAGGACTTTAATTCGTGACCACCCCCAAAAAATTGAAAAATCCACCCAAAACCTAAAAAAATTGAAATTTTTATATGAAAAACTTCTTTTGCCCATATCTCCTAAACTAAGCGTCCTAGAGCGAAATGGACTTTAATTCGTGACCACCCCCAAACAATTGAAAAATCCACCCAAAACCTAAAACAATTGAAATTTTTATATGAAAAACTTCTTTTGCCCATATCTCCTAAACTAAGCGTCCTAGAGCGAAAAGGACTTTAATTCGTGACCACCCCCAAAAAATTGAAAAATCCACCCAAAATCTAAAAAAATTGAAATTTTTATATGAAAAACTTCTTTTGCCCATATCTCCTAAACTAAGCGTCCTAGAGCGAAAAGGACTTTAATTCGTAACCACCCCCAAAAAATTGAAAAATCCACCCAAAACCTAAAAAATTGAAATTTTTATATGAAAAACTTCTTTTGCCCATATCTCCTTAAATATGCGTCCTAGAGCGAAAAGGACTTTAATTCGTGACCACCCCCAAAAAATTGAAAAATCCACCCAAAACCTAAAAAAATTGAAATTTTTATATGAAAAACTTCTTTTGCCCATATCTCCTAAACTAAGCGTCCTAGAGCGAAAAGGACTTTAATTCGTGACCACCCCCAAAAAATTGAGAAATCCACCCAAAACCTAAAAAAATTGAAATTTTTATATGAAAAACTTCTTTTGCCCATATCTCCTAAACTAAGCGTCCTAGAGCGAAAAGGACTTTAATTCGTGACCACCCCAAAAAATTGAAAAATCCACCCAAAACCTAAAAAATTGAAATTTTTATATGAAAAACTTCTTTTGCCCATATCTCCTAAACTAAGCGTCCTAGAGCGAAAAGGACTTTAATTCGCGACCACCCCAAAAAATTGAAAAATCCACCCAAAACCTAAAAAAATTGAAATTTTTATATGAAAAACTTCTTTTGCCCATATCTCCTAAACTAAGCGTCCTAGAGCGAAAAGGACTTTAATTCGTGACCACCCCCAAAAAATTGAAAAATCCACCCAAAACCTAAAAAAATTGAAATTTTTATATGAAAAACTTCTTTTGCCCATATCTCCTAAACTAAGCGTCCTAGAGCGAAAAGGACTTTAATTCGTGACCACCCCCAAAAAATTGAGAAATCCACCCAAAACCTAAAAAAATTGAAATTTTTATATGAAAAACTTCTTTTGCCCATATCTCCTAAACTAAGCGTCCTAGAGCGAAAAGGACTTTAATTCGTGACCACCCCAAAAAATTGAAAAATCCACCCAAAACCTAAAAAAATTGAAATTTTTATATGAAAAACTTCTTTTGCCCATATCTCCTAAACTAAGCATCCTAGAGCGAAAAGGACTAGAGCGACCACCCCAAAAAATTGAAAAATCCACCCAAAACCTAAAAAAATTGAAATTTTTATATGAAAAACTTCTTTTGCCCATATCTCCTAAACTAAGCGTCCTAGAGCGAAAAGGACTTTAATTCGTGACCACCCCCAAAAAATTGAAAAATCCACCCAAAACCTAAAAAAATTGAAATTTTTATATGAAAAACTTCTTTTGCCCATATCTCCTAAACTAAGCGTCCTAGAGCGAAAAGGACTTTAATTCGTGACCACCCCCAAAAAATTGAAAAATCCACCCAAAACCTAAAAAAATTGAAATTTTTATATGAAAAACTTCTTTTGCCCATATCTCCTAAACTAAGCGTCCTAGAGCGAAAAGGACTTTAATTCGTGACCACCCCCAAAAAATTGAAAAATCCACCTAAAACCTAAAAAAATTGAAATTTTTATATGAAAAACTTCTTTTGCCCATATCTCCTTAAATATGCGTCCTAGAGCGAAAAGGATTTTAATTCGTGACCACCCCCAAAAAATTGAAAAATCCACCCAAAACCTAAAAAAATTGAAATTTTTATATGAAAAACTTCTTTTGCCCATATCTCCTTAAATATGCGTCCTAGAGCGAAAAGGATTTTAATTCGTGACCACCCCCAAAAAATTGAAAAATCCACCCAAAACCTAAAAAAAATTGAAATTTTTTTATGAAAAACTTCTTTTGCCCATATCTCCTAAACTAAGCGTCCTAGAGCGAAAAGGACTTTAATTCGTGACCACCCCCAAAAAATTTAAAAATCCACCCAAAACCTAAAAAAATTGAAATTTTTATATGAAAAACTTCTTTTGGCCATATCGCCTTAAATATGCGTCCTAGAGCGAAAAGGACTTTAATTCGTGACCACCCCCAAAAAATTGAAAAAATCCACCCAAACCTAAAAAAATTGAAATTTTTATATGAAAAACTTATTTTGCCCATATCTCCTAAACTAAGCGTCCTAGAGCGAAAAGGACTTTAATTCGTGACCACCCCCAAAAAATTGAAAAATCCACCCAAAACCTAAAAAAATTTAAATTTTTATATGAAAAACTTCTTTTGCCCATATCTCCTAAACTAAGCGTCCTAGAGCGAAAAGGACTTTAATTCGTGACCACCCCCAAAAAATTGAAAAATCCACCCAAAACCTAAAAAAATTGAAATTTTTATATGAAAAACTTCTTTTGCCCATATCTCCTAAACTAAGCGTCCTAGAGCGAAAAGGACTTTAATTCGTGACCACCCCCAAAAAAATTGAAAAATCCACCCAAAACCTAAAAAAATTGAAATTTTTATATGAAAAACTTCTTTTGCCCATATCTCCTAAACTAAGCGTCCTAGAGCGAAAAGGACTTTAATTCGTGACCACCCCCAGAAAATTGAAAAATCCACCCAAAACCTAAAAAATTGAAATTTTTATATGAACAACTTCTTTTGCCCATATCTCCTTAAATATGCGTCCTAGAGCGAAAAGGACTTTAATTCGTGACCACCCCCAAAAAATTGAAAAATCCACCCAAAACCTAAAAAAATTGAAATTTTTATATGAAAAACTTCTTTTGCCCATATCTCCTAAACTAAGCGTCCTAGAGCGAAAAGGACTTTAATTCGTGACCACCCCCAAAAAATTGAAAACTCCACCCAAAACCTAAAAAAATTGAAATTTTTATATGAAAAACTTCTTTTGCCCATATCTCCTAAACTAAGCGTCCTAGAGCGAAAAGGACTTTAATTCGCGACCACCCCAAAAAATTGAAAAATCCACCCAAAACCTAAAAAAATTGAAATTTTTATATGAAAAACTTCTTTTGCCCATATCTCCTAAACTAAGCGTCCTAGAGCGAAAAGGACTTTAATTCGTGACCACCCCCAAAAAATTGAAAAATCCACCCAAAACCTAAAAAAATTGAAATTTTTATATGAAAAACTTCTTTTGCCCATATCTCCTAAACTAAGCGTCCTAGAGCGAAAAGGACTTTAATTCGTGACCACCCCCAAAAAATTGAAAAATCCACCCAAAACCTAAAAAAATTGAAATTTTTATATGAAAAACTTCTTTTGCCCATATCTCCTAAACTAAGCGTCCTAGAGCGAAAAGGACTTTAATTCGTGACCACCCCCAAAAAATTGAAAAATCCACCTAAAACCTAAAAAAATTTAAATTTTTATATGAAAAACTTCTTTTGCCCATATCTCCTTAAATATGCGTCCTAGAGCGAAAAGGATTTTAATTCGTGACCACCCCCAAAAAATTGAAAAATCCACCCAAAACCTAAAAAAATTGAAATTTTTATATGAAAAACTTCTTTTGCCCATATCTCCTTAAATATGCGTCCTAGAGCGAAAAGGATTTTAATTCGTGACCACCCCCAAAAAATTGAAAAATCCACCCAAAACCTAAAAAAAATTGAAATTTTTTTATGAAAAACTTCTTTTGCCCATATCTCCTAAACTAAGCGTCCTAGAGCGAAAAGGACTTTAATTCGTGACCACCCCCAAAAAATTGAAAAATCCACCCAAAACCTAAAAAAATTGAAATTTTTATATGAAAAACTTCTTTTGGCCATATCGCGTTAAATATGCGTCCTAGAGCGAAAAGGACTTTAATTCGTGACCACCCCCAAAAAATTGAAAAAATCCACCCAAACCTAAAAAAATTGAAATTTTTATATGAAAAACTTCTTTTGCCCATATCTCCTAAACTAAGCGTCCTAGAGCGAAAAGGACTTTAATTCGTGACCACCCCCAAAAAATTGAAAAATCCACCCAAAACCTAAAAAAATTTAAATTTTTATATGAAAAACTTCTTTTGCCCATATCTCCTAAACTAAGCGTCCTAGAGCGAAAAGGACTTTAATTCGTGACCACCCCCAAAAAATTGAAAAATCCACCCAAAACCTAAAAAAATTGAAATTTTTATATGAAAAACTTCTTTTGCCCATATCTCCTAAACTAAGCGTCCTAGAGCGAAAAGGACTTTAATTCGTGACCACCCCCAAAAAAATTGAAAAATCCACCCAAAACCTAAAAAAATTGAAATTTTTATATGAAAAACTTCTTTTGCCCATATCTCCTAAACTAAGCGTCCTAGAGCGAAAAGGACTTTAATTCGTGACCACCCCCAGAAAATTGAAAAATCCACCCAAAACCTAAAAAATTGAAATTTTTATATGAAAAACTTCTTTTGCCCATATCTCCTTAAATATGCGTCCTAGAGCGAAAAGGACTTTAATTCGTGACCACCCCCAAAAAATTGAAAAATCCACCCAAAACCTAAAAAAATTGAAATTTTTATATGAAAAACTTCTTTTGCCCATATCTCCTAAACTAAGCGTCCTAGAGCGAAAAGGACTTTAATTCGTGACCACCCCCAAAAAATTGAAAAATCCACCCAAAACCTAAAAAAATTGAAATTTTTATATGAAAAACTTCTTTTGCCCATATCTCCTAAACTAAGCGTCCTAGAGCGAAAAGGACTTTAATTCGTGACCACCCCAAAAAATTAAAGTCCTTTTCGCGTCCTAGCGAAAAGGACTTTAATTCGTGACCACCCCCAAAAAATTGAAAAATCCACCCAAAACCTAAAAAAATTGAAATTTTTATATGAAAAACTTCATTTGCCCATATCTCCTAAACTAAGCGTCCTAGAGCGAAAAGGATTTTAATTCGTGACCACCCCCAAAAAATTGAAAAATCCATCCAAAACCTAAAAAAATTGAAATTTTTATATGAAAAACTTCTTTTGCCCATATCTCCTAAACTAAGCGTCCTAGAGCGAAAAGGACTTTAATTCGTGACCACCCCCAAAAAAATTGAAAAATCCACCCAAAACCTAAAAAAATTTAAATTTTTATATAAAAAACTTCTTTTGCCCATATCTCCTAAACTAAGCATCCTAGAGCGAAAAGGACTTTAATTCGTGACCACCCCCAAAAAATTGAAAAATCCACCCAAAACCTAAAAAATTGAAATTTTTATATGAAAAACTTCTTTTGCCCATATCTCCTTCAATATGCGTCCTAGAGCGAAAAGGACTTTAATTCGTGACCACCCCCAAAAAATTGAAAAATCCACCCAAAACCTAAAAAAATTGAAATTTTTATATGAAAAACTTCTTTTGCCCATATCTCCTAAACTAAGCGTCCTAGAGCGAAAAGGACTTTAATTCGTGACCACCCCCAAAAAATTGAAAAATCCACCCAAAACCTAAAAAAATTGAAATTTTTATATGAAAAACTTCTTTTGCCCATATCTCCTAAACTAAGCGTCCTAGAGCGAAAAGGACTTTAATTCGTGACCACCCCCAAAAAATTGAAAAATCCATCCAAAACCTAAAAAAATTGAAATTTTTATATGAAAAACTTCTTTTGCCCATATCTCCTAAACTAAGCGTCCTAGAGCGAAAAGGACTTTAATTCGTGACCACCCCCAAAAAATTGAAAAATCCACCCAAAACCTAAAAAAAATTAAATTTTTATATGAAAAACTTCTTTTGCCCATATCTCCTAAACTAAGCGTCCTAGAGCGAAAAGGACTTTAATTCGTGACCACCCCCAAAAAATTGAAAAATCCACCCAAAACCTAAAAAAATTGAAATTTTTATATGAAAAACTTCTTTTGCCCATATCTCCTAAACTAAGCGTCCTAGAGCGAAAAGGACTTTAATTCGTGACCACCCCCAAAAAATTGAAAAATCCACCCAAAACCTAAAAAAATTTACATTTTTATATGAAAAACTTCTTTTGCCCATATCTCCTAAACTAAGCGTCCTAGAGCGAAAAGGACTTTAATTCGTGACCACCCCCAAAAAATTGAAAAATCCACCCAAAACCTAAAAAAATTGAAATTTTTATATGAAAAACTTCTTTTGCCCATATCTCCTAAACTAAGCGTCCTAGAGCGAAAAGGACTTTAATTCGTGACCACCCCAAAAAATTGAAAAATCCACCCAAAACCTAAAAAAATTTAAATTTTTATATGAAAAACTTCTTTTGCCCATATCTCCTAAACTAAGCGTCCTAGAGCGAAAAGGACTTTAATTCGTGACCACCCCCAAAAAATTGAAAAATCCACCCAAAACCTAAAAAAATTTAAATTTTTATATAAAAAACTTCTTTTGCCCATATCTCCTAAACTAAGCGTCCTAGAGCGAAAAGGACTTTAATTCGTGACCACCCCCAAAAAATTGAAAAATCCACCCAAAACCTAAAAAAATTGAAATTTTTATATGAAAAACTTCTTTTGCCCATATCTCCTAAACTAAGCGTCCTAGAGCGAAAAGGACTTTAATTCGTGACCACCCCCAAAAAATTTAAAAATCCACCCAAAACCTAAAAAAATTGAAATTTTTATATGAAAAACTTCTTTTGCCCATATCTCCTAAACTAAGCGTCCTAGAGCGAAAAGGACTTTAATTCGTGACCACCCCAAAAAATTGAAAAATCCACAAAAAACCTAAAAAAATGGAAATTTTTATATGAAAAACTTCTTTTGCCCATATCTCCTAAACTAAGCGTCCTAGAGCGAAAAGGACTTTAATTCGTGACCACCCCCAAAAAATTGAAAAATCCATCCAAAACCTAAAAAAATTGAAATTTTTATATGAAAAACTTCTTTTGCCCATATCTCCTAAACTAAGCGTCCTAGAGCGAAAAGGACTTTAATTCGTGACCACCCCCAAAAAATTGAAAAATCCACCCAAAACCTAAAAAAATTGAAATTTTTATATGAAAAACTTCTTTTGCCCATATCTCCTAAACTAAGCGTCCTAGAGCGAAAAGGACTTTAATTCGTGACCACCCCCAAAAAATTGAAAAATCCACCCAAAACCTAAAAAAATTGAAATTTTTATATGAAAAACTTCTTTTGCCCATATCTCCTAAACTAAGCGTCCTAGAGCGAAAAGGACTTTAATTCGTGACCACCCCCAAAAAATTGAAAAATCCACCCAAAACCTAAAAAATTGAAATTTTTATATGAAAAACTTCTTTTGCCCATATCTCCTTCAATATGCGTCCTAGAGCGAAAAGGACTTTAATTCGTGACCACCCCCAAAAAAATTGAAAAATCCACCCAAAACCTAAAAAAATTGAAATTTTTATATGAAAAACTTCTTTTGCCCATATCTCCTAAACTAAGCGTCCTAGAGCGAAAAGGACTTTAATTCGTGACCACCCCCAAAAAATTGAAAAATCCACCCAAAACCTAAAAAAATTGAAATTTTTATATGAAAAACTTCTTTTGCCCATATCTCCTAAACTAAGCGTCCTAGAGCGAAAAGGACTTTAATTCGTGACCACCCCCAAAAAATTGAAAAATCCACCCAAAACCTAAAAAAATTGAAATTTTTATATGAAAAACTTCTTTTGCCCATATCTCCTAAACTAAGCGTCCTAGAGCGAAAAGGACTTTAATTCGTGACCACCCCCAAAAAATTGAAAAATCCACCCAAAACCTAAAAAAATTGAAATTTTTATATGAAAAACTTCTTTTGCCCATATCTCCTAAACTAAGCGTCCTAGAGCGAAAAGGACTTTAATTCGTGACCACCCCCAAAAAATTGAAAAATCCACCCAAAACCTAAAAAAATTGAAATTTTTATATGAAAAACTTCTTTTGCCCATATCTCCTAAACTAAGCGTCCTAGAGCGAAAAGGACTTTAATTCGTGACCACCCCCAAAAAATTGAAAAATCCACCCAAAACCTAAAAAAATTGAAATTTTTATATGAAAAACTTCTTTTGCCCATATCTCCTAAACTAAGCGTCCTAGAGCGAAAAGGACTTTAATTCGTGACCACCCCAAAAAATTAAAAAATCCACCCAAAACCTAAAAAAATTTAAATTTTTATATGAAAAACTTCTTTTGCCCATATCTCCTAAACTAAGCGTCCTAGAGCGAAAAGGACTTTAATTCGTGACCACCCCAAAAAATTAAAAAATCCACCCAAAACCTAAAAAAATTTAAATTTTTATATGAAAAACTTCTGTTGCCCATATCTCCTAAACTAAGCGTCCTAGAGCGAAAAGGACTTTAATTCGTGACCACCCCCAAAAAATTGAAAAATCCACCCAAAACCTAAAAAAATTGAAATTTTTATATGAAAAACTTCTTTTGCCCATATCTCCTAAACAAAGCGTCCTAGAGCGAAAAGGACTTTAATTCGTGACCACCCCCAAAAAATTGAAAAATCCACCCAAAACCTAAAAAAATTGAAATTTTTATATGAAAAACTTCTTTTGCCCATATCTCCTAAACTAAGCGTCCTAGAGCGAAAAGGACTTTAATTCGTGACCACCCCAAAAAATTGAAAAATCCACCCAAAACCTAAAAAAATGGAAATTTTTATATGAAAAACTTCTTTTGCCCATATCTCCTAAACTAAGCGTCCTAGAGCGAAAAGGACTTTAATTCGTGACCACCCCTAAAAAATTGAAAAATCCATCCAAAACCTAAAAAAATTGAAATTTTTATATGAAAAACTTCTTTTGCCCATATCTCCTAAACTAAGCGTCCTAGAGCGAAAAGGACTTTAATTCGTGACCACCCCCAAAAAATTGAAAAATCCACCCAAAACCTAAAAAAATTGAAATTTTTATATGAAAAACTTCTTTTGCCCATATCTCCTAAACTAAGCGTCCTAGAGCGAAAAGGACTTTAATTCGTGACCACCCCCAAAAAATTGAAAAATCCACCCAAAACCTAAAAAAATTGAAATTTTTATATGAAAAACTTCTTTTGCCCATATCTCCTAAACTAAGCGTCCTAGAGCGAAAAGGACTTTAATTCGTGACCACCCCCAAAAAATTGAAAAATCCACCCAAAACCTAAAAAATTGAAATTTTTATATGAAAAACTTCTTTTGCCCATATCTCCTTCAATGTGCGTCCTAGAGCGAAAATGACTTTAATTCGTGACCACCCCCAAAAAATTGAAAAATCCACCCAAAACCTAAAAAAATTGAAATTTTTATATGAAAAACTTATTTTGCCCATATCTCCTAAACTAAGCGTCCTAGAGCGAAAAGGACTTTAATTCGTGACCACCCCCAAAAAATTGAAAAATCCACCCAAAACCTAAAAAAATTGAAATTTTTATATGAAAAACTTCTTTTGCCCATATCTCCTAAACTAAGCGTCCTAGAGCGAGAAGGACTTTAATTCGTGACCACCCCCCAAAAATTGAAAAATCCACCCAAAACCTAAAAAAATTGAAATTTTTATATGAAAAACTTCTTTTGCCCATATCTCCTAAACTAAGCGTCCTAGAGCGAAAAGGACTTTAATTCGTGACCACCCCCAAAAAATTGAAAAATCCACCCAAAACCTAAAAAAATTGAAATTTTTATATGAAAAACTTCTTTTGTCCATATCTCCTAAACTAAGCGTCCTAGAGCGAAAAGGACTTTAATTCGTGACCACCCCCAAAAAATTGAAAAATCCACACAAAACCTAAAAAAATTGAAATTTTTATATGAAAAACTTCTTTTGCGCATATCTCCTAAACTAAGCGTCCTAGAGCGAAAAGGACTTTAATTCGTGCCCACCCCTAAAAAATTGAAAAATCCACCCAAAACCTAAAAAAATTGAAATTTTTATATGAAAAACTTCTTTTGCCCATATCTCCTTAAATATGCGTCCTAGAGCGAAAAGGATTTTAATTCGTGACCACCCCCAAAAAATTGAAAAATCCACCGAAAACCAAAAAAAAAATTGAAATTTTTATATGAAAAACTTCTTTTGCCCATATCTCCTAAACTAAGCGTCCTAGAGCGAAAAGGACTTTAATTCGTGACCACCCCCCAAAAAATTGAAAAATCCACCCAAAACCTAAAAAAATTTAAATTTTTATATGAAAATCTTCTTTTGGCCATATCTCCTTAAATATGCGTCCTAGAGCGAAAAGGACTTTAATTCGTGACCACCCCCAAAAAATTGAAAAAATCCACCCAAACCTAAAAAAATTGAAATTTTTATATGAAAAACTTCTTTTGCCCATATCTCCTAAACTAAGCGTCCTAGAGCGAAAAGGACTTTAATTCGTGACCACCCCCCAAAAAATTGAAAAATCCACCCAAAACCTAAAAAAATTGAAATTTTTATATGAAAAACTTCTTTTGGCCATATCTCCTTAAATATGCGTCCTAGAGCGAAAAGGACTTTAATTCGTGACCACCCCCAAAAAATTGAAAAATCCACCCAAAACCTAAAAAAATTGACATTTTTATATGAAAAACTTCTTTTGCCCATTCGTGACCACCCCCAAAAAATTGAAAAATCCACCCAAAACCTAAAAAAATTGACATTTTTATATGAAAAACTTCTTTTGCCCATATCTCCTTAAATATGCGTCCTAGAGCGAAAAGGACTTTAATTCGTGACCACCCCCAAAAAATTGAAAAATCCACCCAAAACCTAAAAAAATTGAAATTTTTATATGAAAAACTTCTTTTTCCCATATCTCCTTAAATATGCGCCCTAGAGCGAAAAGGACTTTAATTCGTGACCACCCCCAAAAAATTGAAAAATCCACCCAAAACCTAAAAAAATTGACATTTTTATATGAAAAACTTCTTTTGCCCATATCTCCTTAAATATGCGTTCTAGAGCGAAAAGGACTTTAATTCGTGACCACCCCCAAAAAATTGAAAAATCCACCCAAAACGTAAAAAAATTGAAATTTTTATATGAAAAACTTCTTTTGCCCATATCTCCTAAACTAAGCGTCCTAGAGCGAAAAGGACTTTAATTCGTGACCACCCCCAAAAAATTGAAAAATCCATCCAAAACCTAAAAAAATTGAAATTTTTATATGAAAAACTTCTTTTGCCCATATCTCCTTCAATATGCGTCCTAGAGCGAAAAGGACTTTAATTCGTGACCACCCCCAAAAAATTGAAAAATCCACCCAAAACCTAAAAAAATTGAAATTTTTATATGAAAAACTTCTTTTGCCCATATCTCCTAAACTAAGCGTCCTAGAGCGAAAAGGACTTTAATTCGTGACCACCCCCAAAAAATTGAAAAATCCACCCAAAATCTAAAAAAAAATTGAAATTTTTATATGAAAAACTTCTTTTGCCCATATCTCCTAAACTAAGCGTCCTAGAGCGAAAAGGACTTTAATTCGTGACCACCCCCAAAAATTGAAAAATCCACCCAAAACCAAAAAAAAATGAAATTTTTATATGAAAAACTTCTTTTGCCCATATCTCCTAAACTAAGCGTCCTAGAGCGAAAAGGACTTTAATTCGTGACCACCCCCAAAAAATTTAAAAATCCACCCAAAACCTAAAAAAATTGAGATTTTTATATGAAAAACTTCTTTTGCCCATATCTCCTAAACTAAGCGTTCTAGAGCGAAAAGGACTTTAATTCGTGACCACCCCCAAAAAAATTGAAAAATCCACCCAAAACCTAAAAAAATTGAAATTTTTATATGAAAAACTTCTTTTGCCCATATCTCCTAAACTAAGCGTCCTAGAGCGAAAAGGACTTTAATTCGTGACCACCCCCAAAAAATTGAAAAATCCTCCCAAAACCTAAAAAATTGAAATTTTTATACGAAAAACTTCTTTTGCCCATATCTCCTTAAATATGCGTCCTAGAGCGAAAAGGACTTTAATTCGTGACCACCCCTAAAAAATTGAAAAATCCACCCAAAACCTAAAAAAATTGAAATTTTTATATGAAAAACTTCTTTTGCCCATATCTCCTAAACTAAGCGTCCTAGAGCGAAAAGGACTTTAATTCGTGACCACCCCCAAAAAAATGAAAAATCCACCCAAAACCTAAAAAAATTGAAATTTTTATATGAAAAACTTCTTTTGCCCATATCTCCTAAACTAAGCGTCCTAGAGCGAAAAGGACTTTAATTCGTGACCACCCCCAAAAAATTGAAAAATCCACCCAAAACCTAAAAAATTGAAATTTTTATATGAAAAACTTCTTTTGCCCATATCTCCTAAACTAAGCGTCCTAGAGCGAAAAGGACTTTAATTCGTG